>NC_056735.1:1414199493-1414387965 GCF_019279795.1 Protopterus annectens
TTTAATATTATAAACTTTTCCGCATTCATTTTTCTAATTTTACTGTATCAGTGTTATTGCGTGATTTATATGCCACTATTCCAAATCATTTAGTAGATGCGTATGATAAAATTACAGTTAGTGCTGCTTTGATATTATCGTTAGCATAATGTGATAATTTATTATATAATACATTATTGGCTTG
Source organism: Protopterus annectens (assembly GCF_019279795.1). NCBI lineage: Eukaryota > Metazoa > Chordata > Ceratodontiformes > Protopteridae > Protopterus > Protopterus annectens. The sequence goes on from NC_056735.1 coordinate 1,414,199,678, forward strand.
TTCATTAATTCTAGGAAAATTACATAAATGGCTGAGCAAAAAAGTTGGGAAAATGTATTTTAGTTTCTTTGTTTTTTCCATTTTCTATTGTTTTGTTATCTTGTATGTTGCTTTTCTGTTTTTTTATGACTGTATTATACTTTGTATTGTCATAGTGTTGCCTTTACTGTATGTAATTTATTGTCAATAAAGTTCCCCTGTACTATTTTTGATAGTAGAAGTGAGATCTTTTACATCCACCGGAGCTACCACTATCTCAATGAGATGAGGCATTGGTTTAACATCTCTTCTTAAGGACAGCACACCCAGGAATGCAATACCCTTCTCCCCAGTGCTGCACTAAAATGTTGGTAATCCAATCATCTTTAGTGGGAATAGAACCCGCAGTGTCCTGATCTTCCAGCATAAAAGGCAAGTGCGCCACCTGTTGCACCACTGACATATTCTATAAATGTAGAATGCCTTTGTGGTTTAGGTAGGTTACTTTATGAGCCTCAGCATATGTTGGTCTATGTGTTTGGTCTGAGTTATAGGTGATTGGCTTGGTTTTGTATGGTACTGACAAACCTGCATGTTATTTGTTTTGGTTTCATGTGGGAGATGTGCATCCAGTAGCATTATATAACTACATGACTCACACTGTGTCCATTTAAGTAGTAAAGGAATTGTTAGTAAACATGAGACAATTAATAAATTGTCCCAGGATGCCCATTTTCAACCAAGCTGGTTACAGAAATATCTAAAAAGGGCAAATCCATGGTTCCAGGTGCTTACTAATGTGGGCTGAACAGGGAGTGGGACCCATGAGCTTTGGAGTTGATTTCTGGAGGTGTCTGGTAGTGGAGATACCAGTAGTTTCAACACAATGACATGCAGCTAGGAGTCAATGAGAAACCTCAGAGTAACACTAATCCCAGGCTACTTCCAGAGTAGTTTTAACCCAGATGTTGTCAGATTCTGTACACTTGCTATAGTCTTCCCTTGGTAGATTACATGGACAGAGTCTATAGCAGTTGGATGCCATCTCTTTATTCCCTTGTTTGCCTAAGATTTTTTTTCAGTCATGTTCTAACTTTTTTTTTCTAACATTTTGGTGTGGCTACTGTCACTGAATCACGTCTTAACTTAGCTTGTCCACAGCTCACTCAAATACCTACTGTGCTTAAGTGCAATGACTATGAATACAACCCTGTGAATATAAATGGCACACTATAATATAAAGAGGTCAAGCTTGTTACAATTTGAAATGTCAAGACCCGCTTCAGCAGGTCACAAAATACAGAGACTGAATGGCCAAAAACTGGACTTGTATATACCAGTTCCAAGATGTCCATTTCAGAATTTTCCCTTCCCTTTACCCTGATGTATGGCAATATCACAGTTGATCTATATAAATTTGGGGAGAGGGATTTAGTGATGTTTGATATTCACCCTTCTGCATTGTCAGTCTGTTTTTTTTTTTTTTTTTTTTTTTGGGATGTCAGCACTCGACATTACAAGTGGCAACTTTGCAATAAGCAGCCTGCTGAGATATTTGGTACGTGACTGTATTTAAGATGACTGAGACATCTATCCACACTGTTTAATGTTTACTGTTCCTTTATATGTTGTATGACTTATAATAACTGTTGTCTAACGTCTTGTTTAGTAATGGAGTTCTCCCCAGTTCTCTTGTGTTAATCGGCTGTGTCCCATCAGAATAACCAGCTATTTCAGAGGAAATAAATAGAGTATATCATTATGTATAGCTAAATTAAATATATGCATATATGCATGTGTGTGTGTGTGTGTGTGTGTGTGTGTGTGTGTGTGTTTATTTACTGTTTCCTGAACTTAATTAAAAATGAAAGTATTCAAAGTCATACAAATTCACACCAATTCAATAGGCAAAGTCCAGTAACTACTTCAAAATGGAAATTACACAGAATGCATATTGCGAAGTTAGTTGTATACCCTGCTTATATCCAATTTATACACAATCCTCTTCAGCTTTCAGTACACAAAGGGTGTTTGTGACATTGCAAAAACACACAATGCATGCTGTATTTTAATTCTTAACCTGGTTGTAGCATCATCTAACATTTTAGACACATTCACACATCCATCCCACTGGAACATACTCCCCACACCTTCCTAAGATGTCATACATAGTAACATTGTACACAACAACCAGCCAGCACGTATTTCCCAGACAGCATTCCATTTACTGGCATTATTAAAATACAACTCTCATTTATCACTTCTCCAACAGCATATGTAATCATCTCCAATACTTAAATTATAAGAATTTTGGTACAACACATTTTATCCTCAGCAAACTGTGACTGAGCCAACGTTTACTGACTAATTCTGATTTGATTTATTGTGAAATAATGGCTAATCCTTCCCTCTTTTGTTTTCTACATTTCTGTCTCACTTTCAGTCTCTCAATCTGCCTCACTACCACTCTCTCACATTTGTATAAATGTACTGTAACATAGCATAGTATGATGGTTTTCACATAGAAAGAGCATAATTTTGTGAGTTTTCCAGTATACAACATTGTATTACAGGTATTATTAACGTTACCAGAAATGTGTTGACTTCTGTGTCTACAATGCTAAGAGGATTATCTGTTGTTGTATAAAATAAACTTTTGGCTACAAACCTCAGGGTATTTAAAGGTGAAACAGTCCAATAAAAAGCCTAACATAGGTAGAGAAAAACAACTGATTTATTCAATAAACATATTTAATGGTCTTTTCATTGTAAGGTATTGTTTTTGTAATCTGTACCAGTGTCATTACCTGGAGATAGATTTGTTTCTTGGGATCTCTTTAAAGGAGAGGTTGGTAAACCAAAGTCAGAAAGTCAGAGAAGAAAGAGAAATGTTCCAGAAGAGTGAACAGTAGAATCATTCTGGAAGGTGTCCAGTCAGAGTAATTAATTAACCAAACGAGAGTCCTGGTATTCTTTCTATCTGACTTGGGAAAACACTCTGTGCTTTTATTTTCTTTTTACACACCCCAGAGTACTGTAATGTTTTTACTAGGGTCCACAAAAGTTTATTATAGCAATAACCCACAGCTAGGTGTGGGTAATGCTGGATTTATCCATGGTTTGTTTGGTTTGGTCACAATTCATAAAGACATTTTTGAAAATAACTCAAAAGTGTCCCCTACATTAGCTTCCACCTTGGTGAATGCAGCACCCAACAGTTTCAGTTTCTACAAGTTGCATAAAACCCTGAATTCTCACTGCCAAGTAGAAGCAATTCCAAAAGACAAATGTTTTCCCCCATTTTTAATTTCTCCATATGTGTTTTAGGTTTGTACGACTTTGGAGGAAATGGCCCCCATTCCTGACTTAGGGTATGATAAGAGTTGATGAAATTAGTATTTCTTCAGTATTTGATGTTAACCAAGAATGTTCTCTTCAGCACCCAAAATATACCCAGAATTGCCTTCCTCTGTAGTTCATGTAAGAACATGTATCGGTATATATTTAAGTACATTTGTAAATCCTTTTTAATAGCCCTGTTGCTCATACTACTATTAGAACTATCTGGGTGTATGTATCCTGTATTGCTCCAATTTCTGCTTGCATAAGGTAGTATTTTATGACTATGTCTCAGTATGTAGAACACAGTAAACACTTGGTATAGCTATTTCAGTGATTAATATTTCTCCTTTTTTTTCTTGGTCTACTATCTTTGGTTTTCTTGCTTCTATTTTCTTAACTGATCATTTTGAATGATCTCACGTGATTAAAACTTCTTCATTATCAGTCATTCTTTCTTTCCAATGCTTCTCAGCTAACTGTATTTTATAGTGTTTACACAATCTCCAAAGCAACATTGACGTGCCTTTCAATATACAGACTGTCAGGCATGTATAAATTGAGCCATCAGGCATGTATAAATTGAGCTGTCAGGCATGTATAAATTGAGCCCAGCAACAAGGTACGCAAATATTTCTAGTTCTCTACTACAGAACCTAAATTTGTATGTAACTCCTACTTTTCTATAGATTTTGTAAACCTGTGTGCATGTAGTCTGCTATCCTGAGTTGCCTTAGTCTTTCATCTTTCACCTCTCCTTAACCATTCATGTGCTATTTTTTATCAACCTGTGATTGTTCCACTATAATTGTGGGCTTTCTGGTTTTCTTTCCATTTCTCCTGGCCCTTTTCTTTATACGCTTTCTGTTGCTGCCTATTTTTTTGTCTGCTTCCAGTTTGATTTCCATTTCCACGCCTTTCCAATTGTTTCTACTAATCTGAATAAATACGCCTTAGACTTTTCTTCATGGTTTACAATTTTCATTATATTTTTATCTGATAATGTTACAGATACATAATCAATTTCAGACCTATAAATATAGTTTGTATCAGGAGGGGGTGGCGCAGTTACTTCTTTCAGAAGAAAGAATATATAATCTTGCCATGCCCTGTTTATATATCATACGATAAGTATGAAGTTTTTTCTTGTTTTCCTGTCCAGTTGATCTAATGCTGTTTGAAGGGAATCCACCACACCAAAGCTATAAGTAGAATAGGAAGAGCAAACTGACATCAAGTTTGAACTTTATTCCTATATCTTATCCCTCCAGCATGTTATGTTTATTGTGATGACAAGGTTTAGATCCCTGGAGCATGTGGCTCTGAGGGATTGGGATTTCTGTAAGTGAAGCATGTCCAACAGCTCTGGGTTTGACATGGCGTTGTATGTTAAACAGAGATCGCCTCTGAGTAGACCATATGTGACAGAGTGTAGGTGGAGTTTTTTAAGGCAGTCAGCGTAGGGCATCTGCTTTAGGCCTGTGATTCTTTTAGTGAGGTATTTCTGCGGCCTTTCCAGTTGTTGCAGATGTTTTGAGAGGTACATACCAAATGGGGCATTGTATTCTATAATGGGTTTAATGAGGGATGAGTACAGTGGGAGAATGGCCTCCTTTTTTCTGCTTGAAAAGCCCTTAGTGATGAGGTGTGCCACATAGAAGGATTTCCTGACTGTTGTGGCGATGTGGTTATCGAAGGTGAGACCACTGTCCACCTGTGTCCCTAAGTCTCTTATCACACATTCGGTGTTTAGTGTACTGATACCTATGTGGTAATTCACGGGTACATGTTTTTTCCCAAAGGGGATAACTATACATTTTTTGGCATTGAGCTTGAGCCCATGGCTCTGGCACCAAGTATCTGTTTCTGTAAGGCCCTTTTGTAGAGTATCCACATAATTTGGGGATTCAATAATGGCTCCCAGTTTGCAGTCATCTGCGAACTTTGTTAGCCAGTGTCCCTTAGTGTTGGCCTGTACTTCAGAGAAGTAGATGCCAAACAAGAGCAGTCCCAGGACTGAACCCTGAGGTACTCCACTTGTCACTTGTCTGGAGCTGGATTTGGAGTTGGCTACTTTTACAGTCTGAGTTCTGTCAGTAAGCCAGTTGGCAACTCATTGGGTGATGTAGGGATTAATGCCCAGCTTAGTAAGTTTATCTATGATTCCAGAGTAGGGGATGGTGTCAAAGGCATTGGCGAGGTCTAGATAGGCTGTATGGACCACCTTACCCTTGTCCATGGCTCTGGAGACTGATTCGAAGAAGTCAATCAGGTTCAGGAGACAAGATCAGCCCTTCATGAACCCAAACTGGGTGGGGTCCAGTGTTTGAAGGTTGCCAATGTCTTTGTTTATAAGTTCCATGATAATATGCTCCATGGCCTTGCAGATAAGGCTCGTCAGACTGATGGGACAGTAGTTTCTGGGATCCGAGGTGGATCCCCCCTTGTGGAGTGGGATAACTGTAGCTCTGCACCACTCAGTGGGCACAAAACCTGAGGTGAGGCTATGATTAAACATCACACTTAGGTGAGGTGCCAGTTCATATTGTAGTTCATGTAGTACACAGCCCGGGATGTCATCTGGTTACATGGATGCTGTATTCTTAGCTTTGGAGAGTGTGTTTTTTACCTGTGTGACCGTTATTACCGGAATTTGGCAATCGTCCGGTACTGAGATGGGCAGTTTAGGGGGTGAGAGTAAAAATCATTTTTACTTTATGTAAAGATGATAATAACTTTAGCCAGAAGTCTGGTACTGCCGCTGGACCTGGGCTTTTCCAATTAGGAACCTGTCTTCATTTTTAACACCTTTATTAAATTATTACTTAAGATATAGGCACATATATGCTAATAGAAAATAAAACAAACCATATTAATATTTTTTCATTTACATATAGAATACATCACATATGTTCTCCTTCCTTATAATTGTCTTCATTCCAACATTACACAAATTGCTTAATCCCGCCTCCTCTTAAACCTCACTCCTCCTTAACATTATTCTGCACATATTATTCCCACAAATTCATTTTATTTCTATGTAATTTGCTTCTTTCTTTTTCTAAAGACACCTCTTCCAGATCTTATATCACTTTTGCAATATTCAGTACTTCAGATACACTTGGTATAGACTTTGATTTCCATTTTCTATGCTTTTTTGGCAGCCAACAGAATTTATCTTAGTATGGCCTTACTTTGTCTAGGCATTTTAGATACTGTGCCCCAGTTCCAAAAGAATCATTTCTTTAATTACAGCCATTTACTCCCCAGGTATTTCTGATACAGTACTCTGGTTGGAATTTTTAAAATCTGCCAAATCATTACAATCCCTAAAACATGTTCCCACTTACCAGTGTCTTCCTCACCACACCTCCAGCTTTTATTATCTCTGCAGGAAAAAATCTGTTAAATCTGTTTAGGGTAGAAAATACCTATGCAAATACTTCCAAGCAAAACTCCTAAACCTTCTGGACTTTGTTGCATACCTGGGAGCCATACATATGGAACCTTACTTAATCTGTCTCAATTTCTCTGATTGCTACTTTATCCCCTTTCATATCCCCTATATTACGGCTTCTTAATTTTATTTTTAACTCTTCTGTCTATTTGGCATATCTAATATATTCCAGTGGTGGATCCAGGAATTTGCAAAGGTGGGGGGGAACACAGTCTGGTTAGCTGATTACAGGGGTGGAAGAGGTAAAGTGGGAGATTTTGGGTTTGGTGGCTGTAAAAAATATCACCTTAAGTAGCCTTGACATCATGTATGGAACGTCATCAGTTTACATTCAGGTGCACATGATTTTGCTGTGGCTGTGGTAGTAGAAACTGATAATTCCTCTGTGGCACACAGCATACGTACAGATAGTATAAGTATTTTTTTTCAGTGCATGCCTGGAAAAGATGGTTGGTTGCCCATACCAAGTCACAGTCTTCTTCCATGGATAGAGGGCATATTTATTGTTATACACTAGGAAAAAGTGCCACTGAAAGTGAAATTAGCAACAGTGAAAGAATTATGTTTTTTTTAATTAAATAACGATTTCTGTGGAAACCGTGAATTTCAGTTAAGTAAAGGTAACACAGCAAGTAAGGAAGTAGTTATGTACAAATCACAAAAAGCAAATACTCAGTTTAGTTTTAAAGTATTGTAACCATTGTAGCATTTTAGAAAGGATTGTAAGTCAAAATCTACTCTATTGTTATGCAACATAAAATATATACCATAGGCACAGATGTTTGGACAAATTAGTAAAAGCTTCATTTAATGGATGTACCAAATAACTAAACTTAAAAAAAACTTTTGTAAGCAGACCCATAATGTTTTTGGCTAGTTTACTGTTCTTTCAATGGTTATAAACTCAATTTGTTTTCTTTTAGAAGTCTTTTAATAACATACGTCCTACTATACCTTTTTTGTCCTTTCAACAAGTTCTAGAGTGGGTGTAGGAGGGCAAGGCAATGCTTGTCTCCAGGAGTTCAAAAATGCCAATGTCGGCTGTCTTTTTTCTCAAGTCAAAGTCCACTGAAACTTGAAATTGTTTTCTTTGACTTCATTGTTTTCCAAGTTCATGGTCATCTGAATTTGAATAATTTTCTCTTTCAGCATGTCTTCTTTGACACTGAACTTCTGTCATGTTGATCATGCACTCAGCTTGGATTGCAGTCACCCCAGCTTCAGTGTTGGGGAAATAATTCTTCTGATTTGGGGAATACAGTAGTTTCTACAAGTGTGATTGATAACTGGAACAGTCTGCAGCAATGCCCATTTTTGGGACTTGAATATAAACTGACATTTTCCAATACAATGGCTACTGTCCTGTTTTCCACAACTGCTGGCAACTCCTGTGGTGGCATTACTCTGACTGAATTCTGTGATATTTTCTGTTTCTGTTAGTTTTTTTCCCATTTTTTTGCCTTTCGCCATGTCCATTTTTACCTGGAAGTTTCCCCTCAATGTAAATCTTGTTTTTGAACAGATCTGTTGTTGTTCCTATGTCATTGTCTTCTTCCAGTTCTTTGCATTGCTCATTTATACATCCCCCTTTAACTATTATTGCTATTATCTATGAAACTCTGCATTAACGTTTTACATAACGTACTCTGCCCTCATTAACAGCCTTCTTTTCTCCACCACTTCTAAAGCCTTCACAGACAGTCATTTTGCTTTATTAATCTTCTTTCTATTTAGAATTATTTTTGCCACTTCCTGGTTAAAATCTCAAACTTCTGTCTGTAGTCCATGTACTTTGTCCATCATGCCTAATCCCCTTATATTTATTCTTCGCCTCCAGTAGATGGTTGTTGTTGTGTCTTTTCGGCTTCTCCCAGTTAGGGGTCGCCACAGCGGAACTCCGGTCTGCTAATGATTGGCAGTAGATTTTTACGTGCCGAGTTGCCAGCCCTGTTGCACAACCTTCAACGAAGGTACACCCATTCACGCATGTCTCCATGTAAAAGACGCTCTAGCTGAGAATCGAACTGGACAGCATCTTATTGTGAGGCGACAATGCTCATTTTTTTAATATTGCTCAGCTCAAACCTCACTGGCCTAGTCATTTTTGTTCTCTGTAAATTTAAACATTACAGTAAGAATCTTATGGTCTTAGCCAGTTAGCTCTGGATCTTGATTTTACTGACTGTATAGAACTCTTTCATATCTAATTGACAAGGATATTGTTGATCTTATTGTGGTAGTGTTCATCTGATGATATGTAAAGCCATCTTTTAGGCTGTTGCAACATAGTGCTTGCTATGACTTCTGAATTACCTTGGCAAATACTTAACAGTCTTATGTCCGATTTATTTTATATACTGATGCCAAACCTGCCTGATATTCCAATTGTAGTTTTTATAACAACTTTAGCATTTCAGTCACCTGCAATGAATGCAATATCTTCTGGGTTTTTTTTCCCAAAAGGTGCATTCATCTATGTTCATCCATTCTTTTGCTGATGTTGAAAACAATGCATAGTCCAAACCATAAAGGCCATCCTCTTTGACTTAATATATCACAAAATTAAACTGTTTTTCCAATAAGTGCTGACAGTGCCATAGGGAACTTTCAGATTCGCTTAATTTTCTGTGAGCATGTTGAATAAACAGTAGAAAGTTTCCAATGATGTATAACAAGTTTATACTTTTCTGTAATATTGGTACATCTGATCTACTTACTAATATCCTTCATCGAACAATTACTGTCACCAATTTCAATTGGATTCTTCATGCTGACCGAACTGCCATGACTGATGTCATTGATGACAGTACTTCTCTGATCTTCTGTGTTGCCTGTGAAGTAGATGACTTCTGTGATGGTAGGACTCTGACTAACTACTGGTACTTCTCTGACTTTCTATATTGTCTGTGGAGTAGATGAGTTCTGTGATGGTAGTAGTCTGATTTCCCTGATGGTACTTCCCTGAATTATTATGTTGTCTGGGAGTACATGACTTCTGTGATGGTAGCAGTCTGACCGACTTCTCTGATGGCACTTTCTTGGCTTTCTATATTACCTATGGAATAGATGAGTTATGTGATGGTAGCACTCTGACTGACTTCTCTGATGGTACTTCTCTGACTTTCTGTGTTGCCTGTAGAGTTGATGGCTCCTGTGATGGTAGTATTCGAACTGACTTCTGGTGCTTTTTTTTACTATTTATGTTGCCTGTGGAGTGGATGACTTCTGTGATGGCAATATTCTGACTGACTTCTGGTGCTTTTTTGACTTTATATGTACCTGTGGAGTAAATGACTTTGGTTATGGTAGTGCTCTGAGTAATTTCACTGATGGTGCTTCTCTGACTCTGTAGTCTGTGGAGTAGATACATTCTGAGATGTTAGTGCACCATCTTCTTTGATGAAATTGCACTTATTTACAGAGTTCTCTGTGCCATCATGTATACCTGATTCCCTGACTGCTTTTATCTCAAATACTGTCTAGTAAGTACCCATAGCATCTTCTATTCTGACTTTTCTTTAGCAGTGTACTGCTTTTGAGTGTATTATAGCAAAATGGGCAAGTTACTTCTTGTGGTGTTTTTTTTTTTTTTTTTTTTTTTAGGGCCTCAGCAGATTTTGTTCATGTATGTCTTGAAGGCTGAACAAATACTTGGCCGATGTCTGCACTGCTGCCTTGGAAAGTTCAGAAATACTTTTCTAAGATTACAGTATACCTTCCCATTCTGACCTGAACAAAACTGTTACCATTTTCAATATACTTGTTGGTGTTATTGAAAGTTTCATGGGAAGTACGTCAACAAATTCTAGAGTTCACTTCCTTTTTGTTTATAATTTCATGCAATAAAATGAATAGAAAATGTATTTTCATTGCAAATCTTACTCCTGACATTATGATTCCTTTTTTTTTAGTCACAGAATTTTATGTGTGGTCCCTAGATTGTAATACTTACTCATTTGTACAAATACAATGGTTAGTAAGACTTTGTTTTCCTTCAATATTCAAGAGCTTCATGTGCTCAGAAAGAACAGGGCCGTGTGAACCTCTCTGGTAAGAAAAATTGCATTTCACTTGACATTTTTAACTGAAACACCTATTTACCATTATGCAACACTTTTTGAGATGTACACCACAAATATATAGGCTTTTGACTGAATTACCAACTATGCTGCTTCATTTGTGGAAACCATAATTGTAGGAAAACATCTTTTCTAAATAGATCATAAGGAAACAACAATTACTTTCTTAAAATATATACTTTTTTCACTGGTTTAAATCAAAGTTCATTTTCTGTTACAAAACCATTAATCACCCCAAATTATGTACTTTTTTCTGTTTCTAGCAAAAAAATCCTTGGGGTAATGACAAGAATGTTTTCAAGATTTCATCAATCCTGTTACTGGGATTTTGACTCTCTTCCTTCCGAAGTCAAAGTCCAAAGGTAGTCATTGTAACCTTGACATGTTTTTCCAAAATTCATGTCTCTTCTTGTAGCCTGGATACTGGAATTCAATGGTTTTCTCCCTCAACACAAATTTCAATAGATGCTGAACATACCTGTCAATTATACAGACTTTCGCAGAATGTCCAGATTTTTGCCTTATATTTTTGGCCTGTTTCTCATAAAGTTCTGGTTTTCTGGCAAATCATTGAGGATTGATGTCAGAAAATAATGACACACAATTAAAATTCAGATGATAATCTTCGGAAAATTCATGCTAATGCAAAACCTGTTATTCTATCAACTTTCTAAGCTTGTAAGAGCAATATTTAAAATTTGTCCCTATTTTAGGGCCTTTGGCCCCCCATTATTTATGACTTTGTCCAGATTTCTTGCTCTAAGAGGTTGGGAGGTATGATTTTGAACTCTCTATTGAGCTTGAAGGGTAACAGATCTCCTACACAGACTAGATTTCTAGGAGAACATTCTGAGGTTGTGTTTGACCCCTTTCCAAAGGACTGCATTCCTGGGGTATCTCCTAGTTGCTTCAGTTCAAAGTGCTTTTCTCCCAGAGGAGAAAAAAAAAATAGATCTATAGCTAATCAGTTCATGGGTTTTTCTATATAGTCCAAGAGTTCAGCAGGAGAATTTCTCTGGATACTAGGATTCCTGGCATATATGATTCCCATGATTCCTCTAACCAGACTCCATCTGAGAAAGCTTCAATTGTACCTAAGCTTGGTTTGGTCCAAATATCAACACATCCTGACATTTCAAATTCCAGTTGTGGGATTTTTAAAAAAGGGAGCTGCTTTGGTGGAGAGATCAGATTTATCTAAATCCAGGTCTTCCTTTTTCTCTTCCAGCTCACCAGTAGTCTGTAACAATGGATGTTCCAGACTTTGCTTGGGAAGCTGTGTCCTTGGTGGCAAAAGTACAGGGTCTTTTGAAGAAAAAAAACAGACTAAAACATATAAACATAAAAGAGATGTTGGCAGTCATAAATGCATGCAACTCTCTCATTTTACGATGGTTCCCAGGGCTGCTACAGGTAATTATAGATAACACTACAGTGATGTTGTACATAAATAAATGGTGGAGGCGGGGCCATATCTTGCCCTACTCTAGTAAATGGAAAAGATTTTCTAGTTGGTGCCAAAGTAAAAAAAACATGATCCTTTTAAGGCTAGTATGTCTCTGGTTGTACAATATTTGTGTGAGTTATCTTCTGGCCTTCCTTACTGTTCTATCAAGATTCATTTACCAGCCATTTTGCCATGTCTGCCCATAGCTCTCCATCTTTCAATGCACTCCTATGTCAAAATGTTTTTGAAAGGGGTTTTACATACCTGTCAGCCTAGAAAATAGGTGGCTTCTCCTTAGAATCTTAATTCTGTTTTGGAAAAACTAAATCTTGCTCCATTTAAACTGACTCCTCAGACTGATTTGAGGTTCCTAACATGGAAAACATTTCTGCAGATTGCTCTGACTTTTGTAAGAAGAGTCATTTGAAATGCAAAGTTAATACCTGAATTATTTTAGTTTTCTGTTTCACAGTTCATCCCATGGATGTACACCTAACACTTCTACTGTAAGGAAACCCATCTCACAAGAACATAGAAAAATAATCTACACAGTTTATAAGCTAAGGTTACAATATTATCAAGTTTAATAACTTGGGTCAAAATATGAACTACTTCAACTTATGATTTGTCATCAAATTTTACTTAAACCATCTTGTAACTTTGAAAAGGAGCAAGTATTTTCAGCAGTAATATGTTACCACCCAGCCCAGTGAAAAGCTACTTCCCTAATTCAGCTGAAGATAAGCGTTTCATATTTTCAAAGCACTATGACTTTGAACTTTCACTGAACTGCATATCTGATTAAAAGGAAACACTTTTTGCATGTAGTGAGACAGATTAAAACAATGATTCTGCTGACTTTTGGCAGCTGCTACTCTATACTCTATATTCAGATCATCCTCAGCATCATAGGGTCCAGCAGGGCTTGGAGGTTTCAAAGTACACATATACAGAAAAACTGGAACTGAAGATGGCTGTTAGGGTTTATACTGCCACACTGATATATGCAGCCATGAATTAATATGCATCTGTGGACCAGTAAATGCTGCATCTCTGTACATGCTACATTACTCTGGAGTAAAAACAGTGGGAAACCCTACTCCAGAGAAAGCAAAGCAGTTAACCCAGCAGGCTCTGTTTTTCCATATACACTTACATACACTGCTTTAGACATATAAAAGAAACTGGAATACAGAATATAATAGACTGTGTACTTCCAGTGAGCACAAACTGAGGAACAGAATCACCATGCCCTACAAACCAACACTTCACACTTGCATATATACTACTGTAGAATACAAAGCAGAGTACACAAGTCTGCCCTGCAAGCCCACGTCTACTCCCATTATCAAAAGCAAAGGAGACATCATTTCCTGCACATAAATACCAATACATGCTTTGTAAAAAATGGAACCCCTATTCTTATACAATTACAGATGCATTTCTGAAGAACAGAAGCAGAAAATCCACCTAACCTTACACTCACATATGTATACATGCACGTGCACACACACACACACACACACATGCACACACACACACACACACACACACACACACAGTAATAGGAGCAGGTGGCATAGGAGTAGCAGTTAGGTGAGAACACAGAAAAAAAAAATCTTAGCTGTATTTGTAGCCATTTTATTGGTGGAACTGGCAGTCTATTTATCATGCCCACTGTCACAGTTAGTGCAAAACATGAGCACCCCAGAGATGTTAACTATTTAAACTGCTTAATATATAGTCATAGTTTCACTACTTTTAAAATGATGGCCTGGTAGTTATTAACGTTGATAGTTTTGGTTGCTGAGGTTAGTTTACATTTTGGGGTAGCCTCCAGCATACTGTTCATTGCACTGAACTCTTCACAGAAAAAAAAGAAATAGGAAGGTGGTTCTGTGTAATAATGAGACATCAGTACTGTGTTGCTACAGCTATCAAGCATAATAATCAGTATATTCCAAAACTTTCAAAACTGAAATGAGGTACCACTAGCAAGCCAAAGATGGTACTCTCCATTGTACCACCTTGGCTCCTTCAAGCCAGAACTTAAAAAAATAATAATAATACCTTCTCACACAAGTAGCAGTTCATTACCAACTTGCTGCTGGAGTTCAGAACTCTGCAAATTCCTTGCCCAGCTGCTAGTCACAGAATCTGGGATTTCAATAATTAGTTTTTCACACAATGAATGATCCTAGATGTTTTCACCAAAACTCAACTACGATGGAGATACAGTAGGAGGAGCAATTGAGGAGGTTATAAAGAAATCACCTGACTGCATCCTCCAATCACATGCCCAGTATATTTGAAATAGGCGTGATTGGTGATAGTCTAAGATTCATTGTGAGGAAAAGAAAATGCACCCACTGAAGCTGAAACTGGAAAAGGTATAATTTGACAGTACATTTTTCTGTTTTCAAGAGAACAGAGTGCATTTTCATTTCCACAGTTCAGTAACAAAAAATTGTAAGTTGAAACTGGAAAATGTGCTATTTTGGCTGTACATTTTCTGTACAATACCTAAACTGGCTAGAACTCCCACAACACCTAACTTACATACAACTAACCACAGCACAGAAATTAATCTGTAATTCCTCCAAATGCCCAGCCCTGGCTTCACTTCTGACTCTTTATTAACCAAACCGTTCTCGAAGATCTGAAAATCAATCACTTATCCAAGTTAAGAGACCTAAACTCCCTGTAGGCCAATACCTTTACTCTTTCACTGTAGCTAAATTCTGGAATGCCCTTTCACCTTCTCTACGGACTATAAATAAGCATTCAAAAAAATCACTCTACCAACATCTCTGCTCTCATTGGCTATGTCCTTGCACCATCCCCAATTCCTCAGTCACCTGATTACTAACCTGACTCATCTCTCAGATACCCACACTCTTCTTCACTCTCCCTATTGTGCACTCACCCTTACTCACAGCACAGTGTGCCTCACCCTGCCTCACATGGTGTGTAAAAATTGTCTAAGTGCAGACTATCATTATCTGTTTGATCTATTGAATACCTGCCAAGCACTTGAGTCTTCCACAAAATGTTGCTATACATTGCCTATGTTACTGTGTCACTTCTGACTCCTATATTGTTCTATTGTATATTGGTAAATGCTGATATTAACTCTCTAAATAATCCCTTAATTATGTACATTGTTTGTTTGTTTTTGTTTGTTTGTTTTTGTTTGGAGCTTTTCTCCCTGGGCCTCCACTGAAAATGGGCTCATTTCAGCCCAATGGACTTTCCTGGTTAACAAAAGTAAATAATGAAATAAATAAGAACAAGGGTTTCTTAAAGTGAAAAAGGGGGCAGTTAGTGCCTCTGTGCCCATGCCTAAATCTGCCATTGTATTCAATAGGGTTTTCATAAATACTTCTCTATAAATGTATTGATTTCTTTTTTTAAGAGGTTTTAGTCTTATTTTTGCCTTGTTTCCCAACTCTGTAAAACCTTTTTGCTTCATGAATGAATTGCTTGCTTTGTACTTTCCTTTATATTTGTCTTATATAATACCCTTTTAAGTTTTTCTGATATTTTTATTTTTTTATTGGAGATAGTATATGATAGATCCTGATCTGCTTTGATATTGTGTATTACTTTTACCACATATATTTTTTCTAAGAATTCTTGGTGATCTGCTCCCTTTTCTCTTTTCTGCTAATAAAGATATTTCTTGTCTCAGTTTCTTTATAGTTTTCACTATTCAAGTACTTCAAGGAAAACATTATACCTCCTCCCTTCCCTTCCTTTGCTAGTGTGCTTTTGTATGGTAAAATTTTGGAGGAACTCAAAGAGGTACCCCAACATGTACAGTACCTTTTCTCAATTCAGTTATTATCCTTACATGGTGCTATATGGCTCTCATTTAGACAATTGTCCCTATCAGCCTTGAAATTCCAGTATCCACTTAATCTCAATGCATTCAGTTTGAGTCCTAAGGTCTCCCAGTCTACATCCAATATTAAGCTGTTCTAGAACCAAAAAACTAAAAGTATGATTTTTATTAGTTGCCATAACATGTTTGGATAAAGCATTTTTACAGTCTTGTCTCCTAATATTGTAAACATTGTCACAAATACAATCTTTTAAATTACAGCTTGTTTTACACCTGATATACTGACTTAATTAGGTATCTTAAGGTATGGATGTGAATACAGTATATTGTAATGTATATCTAGCCCTGAAGTGAGTCTTGTTAAAAGCAACAGTAATAAATTCATGACAATACAGAAACATACAACACACCCAGGTGAAGCATTAAACTGTATTAATAATTTGCCTGTAGTAGATGTGATTGTTTGTTTGTTTGTGTCTTTCGGCTTTTCAAGGTTAGGGGTCACCACAGCGGAACTCCAGTCCACTAATGATTGGCAGTTGATTTTTACGTACCGGCTTGATGTGATTGTACATACCGCAAATGTACACTGGACTGTGATAAATGTTACCCTTCATTCATTGGTCACTAACTCTAGTGTGCATATGCTGGCAAAGCCAACATACCAAAGGCTTATTCAAATATGTCTTGGCAAAGAACAACGAATAACAATACATTTCTCATGACATCCATTACTTAAAGGTTTCTTTGCTAAATGGTGCACTGTGCACATTTCCTACATCATTATACTGGGCATGCTCACAAGGAATTACAACAAACATTACCATAACATCAAGTAAACCACACAGTTAAATACAAAGTTTCAAATTTAGAGCGCCACTTGTACCAGGTACTACACTTCATATCATTCAGTACGGTAACACAAATGCATCATAATCACAACTGGGCCTAACAGTTGTTACATTTGCCCATTAACTGATGTATCATTGGCATAATGCTGGCATGCACTTTTATTTTGCCCATGTCTTGTGTGGACTACTTATCCATTTGTGATATACACAAAACAACAGCCTATGTCAACTGATGTACACCATGACATTCAGAAACACAACCCTTTTGTCAGTGGACTGACTCACATTCTTTTTTAGCATGTCCATTTTTATTTATGTACCTGGGTCTATAAAGTGAACAGGATTAATTTTTATTAAATAAATATAAACTATTTATGTTACAAATGCTCTTTGTGAAACAATTACATTTTAATCATCTGAGTATATTTTCCTGTTTAATCTCCCTTGATTCTTATGTCTGCAGTAATCCCATTATATGAGTGCAGTTTCCATGTTTAAATTCCCCTGCATCTTGATTGTTTCAATAAACTTGCCTTTGCTTTGTATTAGCTGTCCATGTATGCTCATTCACTAGGTTTGCCTACAGGCAACAGCTTAATGTTTACATGGTGCACTTCAGCTTCTATGCACCTTGTTGTGGCCAGTATCACATCTTCTGACCACAAGGAACATGTAGGCTTGTTTAGCAACATGCATATTCAGTGGGCCCTGTTTAAATCTTGTAGGGTTAGTGCAAAGTCTACATACTTGTTAATGAATCTCAGGGCCAATGTTAGAACACTTTGTTTTAACCAGACATATGTTTTCATGTGACACCAAAAAATTCCTCTCGGAGTGCATGATTATTGAGATAATTACAGAAATATGAAACCATATGTATAATTAGTTGTTGTTGTTGTTGTTGTGTCTTTCGGCTTTCCCGGTTAGGGGTCGCCACAGCGGAACTCCGGTCCGCTAATGATTGGCAGTAACATAAACAAAACTGAATATTTCTTAAGATGTGCAGCTTGAAGTGCAACTATCAAAGTCTGCTTTCTTCAAATACATCTAAGGTTTTACTTGATGCTGTGAAATAGTTTATAAGTCACTTGGTTTTTGAAGAATTAAGAATATATGGAAATATTGCTTATTTTCATAATTACTAACAGACAGAAATATCTCCAGTATAGCAGGATATAAATGGACACTTACAATTAGTTTTCCAGTCTCTCACTGTGGTATTTCACACCATACCCCTCAGTAACATGTAGGTCTTTCCAATATGAAAATATAAATATTAAAATATAAATAATAAGTGGCAAATAATTAAATATGAAACTAAACAGATCTGATGAAGCGTGCACAGTGCACGCGAAAGCGCTTATCTTTTTCATCTTGTTTTATGTGTCGTTGGGAATAAAAGCCAGAATTTTATCCTCACTTCTCATGGTGTATCCTTGAAGTTTTTATTCTAAATATGAAACTACAAATAATAAGTCACCAACAGCAATTAACTTCTCCATTGCAAGACATCCTAGATTATCCATCTGAGTTTCATTTTGTTAATAAATCCTAGCTCTTTCCAATACTGCCAATTATTAATTGATAAATCTCTTAGTTAAAGAAACCAGGCCCAAAAATAGATGTGGACACCCTAAGATGCTATGTATGTATTGTTAACTAAAAGTATATAAAAAATTGCACTATAAGCTTGAGTTAGTTATGTACAGCTCGCATATTGTTGACATTCTGACTCAGAAACAGCAGAAAATAGTGGCATATTTACATCTCATACATGAGTGCACACACATGTGCATGTGTTTATGTGTGTACATACATATGTATATCTATCTGTTTATTCTCTTACATCTCATACATGAGTGCACACACGTGCATGTGTTTATGTGTGTGTACATACATGTATATCTATCTATATATATCTATATATATAGCTATAACTATATCTATAAATATATATATATATATATATATATATATATATATATATATATATATATATATATATATATATATATATATATATATATATATATGGGGTCTATATCACGTTGTCGAATGCACAAGTTGTCAAACGATGTAATATTGAACTTGGAAGTCCGAAATGCAAGAAGTACTAACACACAGAACAGCGATTTTTTTTCCCCAGGGAAAAAAATCACTGTTCCAGTACAAAAACAAAAACAAACGTACACTTTAAATTTACACTAATGACTGTGCCCCCCCCACACCCCCTACTTAATATACCAACTCCAAGATCACACCACGGTGGAGGAAATAGCAAAGTCACGAAAACAGTGCACCGATTTTTTACCCTGGGAAAAAAAATTGGTGTTCCGCTGCTTCGCTATTTTCACATTTCAAACTTCCTGCTTCGATATTACGGCATTTGGACACCTGTGCTTTCGACGTCATGATATAGACCCTTTATAAGGACTATATTAGTTCGCTGAAGTCTAACCTCAACGAACATCTATTCAGCGACTGCATTTCAATGAAGATCATGTTAGCAGTTCACTGAATTTACCAAGGGCAAAGAAGTAGTTGGCCAGCTGCTCAACTTTGCCTTTTTCTGCACCGTAGTGCAATCTTGGAATGGGTATATATATATATATATATATATATATATATATATATATATATATATCTAGTTGGGGGGGGGTTAGTTTTCTGTCAGTCCATTGTGTTGCAGGGCAAGTATTTGCTTGCCCTTGGTAGATTTAGAGAATCACTGAAACAATTTTCATTGTACAGCAGTTGCTGAATAGGTGTTCTATATATGTATATATATATATATATATATATATATATATATATATATATATATATATATATACACACACACACACACACACACACACACACACACACATACATACATATATACACAATTACATTCCTTTGCATCTCTGATGAATTTTCACTGACATAAAATATGTCATGAAACTTCACTGGTGATCTCTTTCATTGCAACAATAAAACAACAAAATAAGGTGATTGCAAATTAAACAAATACCTTACATCTGTGATCACCTACAAAAAAACAGAAACTTTACTTTTATATGGGACAGCTCTGCCCCCAAAGCCTCAGAAATTAAATATACTAACTACAAAGTCACACAAACGCAGAGACAGAGAGTAACTCCTGAAATTATAGTGCAGTCAAACTGATGCAATTTGACTATAATATAAAATTTGACCACTGAAATCACCAACAAAATTTATCAAATCACAGCTCGAGTTAAATGCGACAAATCAACTGCAGCCACATATCTATATCTATATTTATACCTATATCTATTTATATCTATATAGGTGTATGTGTGTGTGTGTGTGTGTGTGTGTGTGTGTGTGTGTGTGTGTGTGTGTGTGTGTGTGTGTGTGTGTGTGTGCATGTGTGTCTGTATCTATACAGAGAGAGAGAGAGAGAGATAAATTATCATTAATTGAATGGCAAAAATGCTGAATCACAAAACATTACATCTGCTTTACAGGCTCAAAGTATTAAAACTTCAAACTGCAAATGGTCGAGAACATAATTGTAATAAAAAAATTAAAAAAAATGTATTTTACATTTTTACAGCTGACAAGCCCCCCTGCACCCCCTGCAAAATAAATATACCGTGTTTGTGGTAAAAGTGGCATTAGTAAGAGGGAATGCTCTCGTAGCGTAAATGTTTCACCTACGTGGAAGTAGATACAGCACTTCTGTTAATGAAGTTCTATGTAACTGCCACTGCAGACACACACACACATACAGCCAAGTAAGTTCCGCACTGTTGGATTCAAACCTCCAAACTAATTAATTACACAATCTAGAGTACACAGTATGACTCGCAAGTGTCACAGAAAAAATCTGACTTGTAAGGAGAGAGTGCACTTTTAGGTAGGTTGACCTCATCAGTGTGTTGCAGGGAAGATATCTGTGGTAAAAGTGTGATAAATTGTAATGAGAGTTGTCTCAAAGTTAAAGTTGTCTCTTGATTAGAAGTGGATGGGTCTACTTCAGTCGATCGAACTTTTACAAGTTCTAACCACATATGGCCAAGACCATATGTTCAAACTTGTAAAAGTTCGAAAACTGGTGTAAAACCACAAAAAAAAACAAAAAAACACAAAATTAAATGTCTATAGCAAGGGGCTATGCAGCCCCCAAAACCCCCTTACTTAAATATACCAACTCCAAGATTGCACTACATTGTGGAAATGGGAGATCTTTCCTTTCTGCTCTGGAAGAAGATCTCCATTCAGTCTGATCGGACTTTTATAAGTTTGAACATATGGTCTCGGCCATATGTGGTTCGAACTTATAAACGATTGACTGAAGGGGACCCGTTGCAGGGAAGATATCTGTGGTAAAAGTGGGATAAATTGTAATGAGAGTTGTCTCAAAGTTAAAGTTGTCTATTGAGTAGAAGTGGACACAGCACCTCTGTTGTTGAAACTTTACTTACCTGAGGCTAGAACCACATTTACCCAGAGTTCATAGGTTCATAGTTATATACTAGGCTAATGACCACAAGGGCCTTCATAAGCCAAGCCATACAGTCCAAACCAACTGTGTTCCTATGTATCATGGGCATTTATTAGTAGTTGATATGTTTGTTAAGAAGTTTCTAGAGGTTATGTGGGGGGGTATATTAGTTTGGGCATTCCTCAAACCACCTGTTTAAGTAGTTATACAATCTAGAAAACTCAGTGTGAATTGCAAGTGCCAGAGGAGAAATCTGACTTTAAAGGTGTGAAAGTGTACATTTGTAATTATTAACACATCCGTGTTTTGAAGAGAAAATGGTACTTAAGTATTATCACAACCACATTTCCGGACTGCCATAATTCATTATGTGTGTGCGGAAACAGGTCTCCTAACCTAAAAAGGGGTCTGTAAAGAAGTAACCCTTACTCTGTCATAGTGGGTATGACCCAGGAAGAGGAGTAAGGGTAAAGTTTTGTACTTGGGGGGGTGATGCTCCTCATTGCTCCTGTAACTCCACAGTGGCGCACTGCTTGACAATAGCTGAATTTCTCAATAAGATGTTATCAAAAGGAAAGCAAGTCACAAAATACACCCTGTTCCCATATGAAACTTTCAATCTGTCAAGGACAAATTACGCATACTTCAATAGAAATGACTGTATTAAACAATGTAAACTGTTATTCAAAGTATTCTGGACGGCTCGGTTAAAACATAATGGAATGCTGTACAGCTGTGGTTCAGAAGTTGTAAGGCAATGAGGTTGATAACTGAGGTTGTCATGAAGCCTGGAACTTTTGAGCAGCCTGCTTCCTAATGATTGGAACATCCTACATGGTGTATATTCAACTCTGCAGCCTGTTAAGAGAAGCCAGTAATTGTCTTCTCATACTGTGTTAGCTTGTCTGTACATAGCGCAGTGAGGCTAGGCACAGAAGTGAGAAGGGCACCAGAGTAATGTGGCCAAAGGCAAAAAAACTCACAAGATTTTGCCATAACCTGTGTACTGCCAGCACCAGGCATTGCACAAATGCTGAGGAGACACAGACTAATGGCACAGAAGGAAGAAGAGACATATAGAGGGAGAGAGGGAGGCAGGGAGCAACTAGATTATGACAGAGGCAATATAATGGTGGCTAAATACAATATGTAGGCAACAGCTACAAATAAAATAGTTTAATAAATAAGTCAGTGGCAGTTTCATATAGTTCTGGGATAAAACTCTAGATACTATGCAAATATCAGTGCATAGATCCAAGCATTATCTCAGCATACCACAAATGAACGCCAAGTTTACAAAGTCAAAATCACACAACTGAAGGGACAATGACAACTTATTGAAGCAAAAGAGGATATAGGCATTATTAATCTATCATGCTCTGTACAATAAAGTGTTTGCTATAGGGAGCAAGAAGGGGTAGGAGACCAGAAACAAGATTAAGACCTGAGCAGGATGGGGGGGGGGGGTAATTAAAATCTCCTTGTTGGGGATGGAATGTGTTTGCAAAGGCTTTATTCCTGAACTAGTTAAATGGTATGCTATATTTTTCCTATTCGTGCAAAGGGCAGAAAATGTTGTAACTGGAAATAAATACAAAAGTTGGTAGTTAAACATGATAGTAAAATAAAGAGACACGAAATAATATTTTGACATAAGTCTAAAATCTAACCCTTGACACTATGCAAACACATCAGTCTACAGACATGAATTATCTCAACATACCACATAGGAATTATTAGTACATTACATGCAACAGACTAATAACTATCACAGTATCTGTTTAAAAGTAATACCTTTACTCTGTATTCCTATAGCACACGGGGTTAAATACATTTGCAATAAGATAACCAGAGTAGAGTTGGCAATGGCAAACAATACCAGTTTTTGCCAAAGGATTTTAAATGACACTCACCGTCAATTGCAAAGGATGTTAAATGACACTCACCGTCAATCAGCATTGATGCATACTGCCAGGCTCTGATGCTAATAACAAAAACTGAAAACTTTTTGATGGACCATTTCTGTCCATGCATGGTGTGTGTTATATTCTATTTTTTGAGCAGGTTAAACATGTGGAAGGTGGTCAATAGCACAGTGATGAAAATGGGGGGCAAGCAGAGGTGAGAAAACAAGAAGAATACAGGAATTTGCAGGAGGGTAGAGGGAGAGTACCATATACCTATCCACGTCTTCACAGCATATATGTAGAATTATACACAGAATTCAATGATTATGGAGAGTCATTATATTGGGGGGGGGAGGTGACAGAATAATGTTGTACAGCCAACTGGACCATTTCAACTCTGTTGATTTGGGCATTGAGGCCCCCTCTCCATGATGTCCTCCACCAGCCGTATCAGTGCCTGACAAGTGACAAACTTTCCACCTCCACCAGTATTGCTCCAGGGGGATACCGCTGCACCAGCAGCCAGGGCAGAGCTACCTGATGCAGGTGAAGCAGATAAGGCAGGAACTGTGAAGGCAACACTGACAGGTTGCAACCCAGATGTGCTGGATTTCTGTGCTGCCTGTGGTGATGTTACTGCAGTCACCCGTGGAGGTATGGATGGCTGAACTGCAGTAGTTGGTCTAGCTCTCTGTTTTGATGGTCATTTTGGTATCAGCAGTAATATATCTCAAAAGAGAGAGAGAGGACTGGGGGAGACAAACAGTGATAATAAGATCAATGTCACGTCACATTATTGTATTATCTCAATGCATAAACAAATATGACACTTAAATATGTTCAGCTTTGACGCATCCAGATATGATGTGAAGGCATTAACATTTCATAAAATACATCAATCTCAATGCTATTATATGAGATATGGAAACATCTATTTCACTATGCTATGTCAGATGTATTCTTTCTGAGTTAATAATTGCAATTATCAACACTGAATTGTTAATGTCATTCAGTATTTCACTTAATATTTTATTAATATTGTCTTCTAATAAAAGCTAACTTTTAATTCTGAGAACTGAACCCACACACAAGTAAGCTGGTATAATCATTGTCTAATAGAACCACCAAGAACTATTGGAGAAGGCATGTATGCTTGATCAAAAAAGTTAGGTATGCCTGGAAAGTATTATATGGCTTATATTCATTCATCCTTGATCCATACTTACCCAGTGGCTCTCTGAGGTGAGTGAGCCTCACAGTTTTCTGTTATCTTTTCTGCCCTGTACAGTAGTGGGGAAATAAGAGGGTCTATATCAGATAGTCAAAGTTCCATAACTCTGAACACCTAATGGTCGAACCATTAAGGTTGAAGTTACAGAACTTCGACTACCGATAAAAAAATAAAAATACAATGGAGAATAAAATACATTGTTGTATGCAGGGGGCAAGCCCCCCTGCACCCCCAAATCCCCCACTACTTAAATATACCAACTCCAAAACTGCACTACATTGAAGTGAATGGAAACCTTCACTTATGGAGATTTCCATTCACATACTCGAAATTTTACAAATTGAAACATATGGTCTTGACCATATGTGGTTCAAACTTGTAAAAGTTCGACTATGTGATAGGAACCCAGAAAAAGATCTGAAAGCATAATGAATAGCTGTAGTGGCTGAATAAGCCATGCTATATCACTGACTGCTGATAGGACACTATACTTACAACTGAGAGGTATTTTTGTCTTACATTCCTCCTCCCATAAGCTCATAAGGTCCTGCTTGTGCCTCTTCATGTCACTGTAATGGTGATGACATTGTTCCCCAGTGCATGGAATGCCAGTTGCACTGGAGGCAGCCTTGACCAAGCTATTCCAAGCCTCAGCCTTATATTGCGGCCCAGTATAATCCCTGTGCAGCAGCCTCTGGCTGTAGCACTTAATGAGGAGTGCCATATAAATCCTGCACTCCGCAGCACCCCACTTTTCTGCTTTAAAAGGAACATCATTCTCACATTCACCAGCTATGTCTACAATAGTTAAGCTAGAACTATGTGCCTGAAATGGTGCCCAATTCAAATCTTGTGTGTAACAGCCAGTGCAGAAAGATGCACAGCCTTGCCAGTGCATTTGTGCAATTAAAAGCACAAACGTGGCTTGACAGACATATTAGCAATGATTACATCCAAAAGCAATAAAGGTGTGAAATATGGCAGTGAGATTTGGCCATGTGTGATGATCCACCTATTTTAATAGTGAAATGCTTCATGGTCTTTTTTATAATCATTGCTGGCCGTATGTAAAATGATAAACAAAATATGAAACCAGAGTCCACCAGGCTAAAAACAAGTGCAGTTTAATAAGTGTTAGCTCTTTCAGTTACAAACCCTTCCTCAGACACAAGTCATGTAACACAGTACTAAGTTTAAATACAAGTGCTTATACAAATTGTAACATCAATCATTCAATCAATCAATTAAATAAAAATACTACAATTTCTGAATAAAAGGCCTACGCCTACTTAAAACAGGTGCCATACCATTAAGCCCTGGATGCCTGTTAGTTCCTAATTCAATAATCTGCCTAGTTTCACAATACTCAGTATTACTAACAATATTACCCTTTCTATCTCCTATATTGACCTTCTGCAAAACTGAAAACAGAAAATGATGTCCTGGTTGTCTTTCTATATGCTGGGAAAGTGCATTACCTTTATCTTTAAGCCTAATGGCTGATAGATGTCTCAGTATTCTATCCTTAAACCTACAGTTAGTCTTTCCCACATAAAAGGAAGGACTTATTTAAACTTAGTACTGTGTTACATGACTTGTGTCTGAGGAAGGGTTTGTACCTGAAAGCGCTAACACTTATTAAACTGTACTTGTTTTTAACCTGGTAGACTGTGGTTACATATTTTGTTTGTTGCTGTGAACTGTTTTTGTACCATGGACCTTTGCTACCAACTCTTGGTTTATTCTTGTATTGTATGTAAAATTATATGAATTGTGACATATTGGGCTGTTGGGATTTGCACGCTAGTAAAATTGAGTAGCACTACCTTGAATCCATGGGAAAAAGAAGGATGAAATGTTAACTTTCACTTATTAACTGTCAGTTCCACAGGAGAACATCCTTTTTTAAGTGTTAATTTGACATATACTAATTTGCAAATTAATGGAGATGTACTTAAGAGATGCCAGTATGTCTGAAACATTAAATAGTCGTGGTATTGCATTTCTATGCAAAGGGCAGTATTTGTGGTTGTAAATACATTTCACATGCATGCAGTTGCTTAAACTGAGTAATACATCTTGGGGTTTGTTATATATGGGTCTATATTACGACATTGAAATCCCAAGTCAGTGAATGCCTGTTCACTGACCACTAATCAGCAAACTGTTATTTCTGCGAACGGCCACTACAGAAAATTTTTTCCTAGGGGTAAAAAGTCACTTGGCCAACCAGAAATGAGACGGTATTCAAAACCTGTCAAAGTTGGAGGCTGTTCTACCCCACCCCCCTAACTAAATATACCAACTCTGAGATCGCACTACAGTGAGGAAAAGGGCAAATTCACGATTGATGGCCAAGAGATTGTTTTCCCCTAAGAAAAAATTAGCCGTAGTGGCCATTCACAGAAATGACAGTTCACTGTTTATTGGTCGGTGAACAGGTGTTCACTGACTTCACTTTTCGATAACGTAATATAGACACTTACATACATAAGCCATAAACACATAGTTATGATTTGTAATGAATCAATTATAACAAAACTAGTGTGCGCATCATACCTAAGCAAGTGCATTTTAATTCAGCATCATTATTGTCATGGTTAATGTACTTACACATTATATTGGACTTATAAAACAATCAGTAATGTTAATTTTGTTTCAAAAATCATATTTATTATAGTCATTTCTATTTCGTGTTACATTTCTAACCAAACGTTTGGGCACATTTCATTTTGACCACCTTAATAAAAGTATCTAACGTAGTATGCACAATCACCCAACGAATAAACCAGCTAGCAATATATAGAATTCCAAGTAAAACAAAACACTGTATTGCAGCAGGAAGCACAGCACATAAAATGTCCACCAACACTCATAGATGTTCGAGATATTTTTAATAAAATACTTGCAAGTCGGTAGGTGCTTTCACCAAGTACACATTGGCTTCATCAGACTGTAATAATATTAAAACACACAACCACATGCTTTATAAAGTCATATGATCAATTAAAACAGTTCAAATTCACCAATAGCATGTTCTACATCATCCTTCATTTACATACATTAATTACTTTCAATTATTTTTTGATGACATCACCTATTAAAGGAAAATTGTTGTCAACCTGTGTTCCCAGATCTCTTATAACGCCTTCTGTGTTCAATGGACTACCATTGATGTGGTAATTCATGGGAACCGGGTTTTTCCCAAAGGGGATGATGACACATTTTCTGGCATTGAGCTTAAAGTCATGGTTCTGACAGCAGTCGTTGGTCTCAGTGAGGCCTTTCTGTAGAATGTCAACATCACTTAGAGAGTTAATAATAGCTCTCAACTTGCAATCGTCTGTGAACTTTGTCAGCCAGAGTCCCTTTGGGTTGGCCTGGACTTCATAGAAGTAGATTCTAAACAGGAGAGGACTCAGGACTGAACCCTGTGGGACTCCACTCCTGACTGGTCAGCAGTCTGACTTGGAGTCAGCTACTTTCATACTGTGGGGTCCATCTCTGAACCAATTTGCAACCCACCTAGTGATATAGGGGTTGATGCCTAGTTTAGTAAATTTTTCTATGATTCCTGAGTGGGTAATGGTATCAAAGGCCTTGGCCAGATCAAGATAGGCTGTTATGAACCACATTGCCTTCATCCACAGCTCTGGTGACTGACTCAAAGAAGTTGACCAAATTGAGCAGGCATGATCTACCCTTCACAAAACCAAACTGTGTGGGATCCAGAGTTTGGAGATTCCCTATATCCTTGTTTGTTTGGTCCATGATGATGCATTCCACAGCTTTGCATATCAAACTCATCAGACTAATGGGGCGATAGTTCCCAGGGTCTGTAGTCACTCCTCCTTTGTGGAGAGGGATGACTGTAGCAGTACGCCATTCAGTAGGGACAAAGCCTGAGGTGAGGCTGTGATTGAACAGGGCACACAGGTGAGGTGCCAGTTTACTCTGTAGTTCATGTAGAACACAGCCAGGGATATTGTTAGAGGTCCCATAGAAGCTGTATTCTTGGCCTTGGACAGTGCTGTTTTAACCTGTGCAGCAGTAATACTGGGTGCCTGGCAATCTACTGGTATTGTAACTGGTCCTTTGGGGGGGATAAAGTTGGCACTGAATCTGTCGGCCAGCATATTGGCAATATCTGTTGGCTCAGTATAGGCGGTACCATTGTGCAGTAGCTCAGAGCAAATCTGGGTATTGCCGTGGAGATTCTTTACATAACTATAAAAGGCCTTGTGGTTGTCTTTACTATCTGCTGCAATTCTGTTTTCATAGCTAGCTTTAGAGGATTTGATGAGGGATCTCAGCTTTTTGTTGAGGATGATAAGGGAGTTTTTCCAGTCTTGGGACTTCACCTTATTCTGCATCAGTTTCCTCCTTCTATTGTAGAGTTTGTTTATGGCAGGGGACCACCAGATTGGCTTCATTTTTTTGGAGGAGAGCGTCTTGGTTCTATTGGGTATGGCAAGATCCATGCATTTGTGTACATGTTTGTACAGTACATTGGTGTATGATTCAGCGGTCATGCAACTATTCTCCATTTGCATGGGTGCCATGAAGTTAGCCACCTCTGTTTTTAGAATCCCAAAGTTAACTTTGAAGAAGTCTTTCATGGTGGTTACCTCTGCAGGTGGGAGGGATGTGGATTTCCAAGATGATTAGTTTGTGGTTGGATCTAACCAGGGAGAAGTTGACTATTGGTATAGAGCAACGGTCGCCCATATTAGTAATGACCAGGTCAAGGATGTTGCTACCTCTAGTAGGGGTAAGAACGAGCTGGTCCAGGCCACTGGAATTCATAAATTCCAGGAAACGCTGGGCAATGTATTGGTACGTAAGTAATTTTCCCAGATAATGGAGGGGTAGTTGAAATGACCCAGTATGAGAGTGTTAGGTTGGACGCTAATATTCTCCAGGATGCTTAGAAATGTGGAGTGTGAGTGTTGGGACATGGTTGAGCACCTATAGCAGGCTACAACCTGAATCACTGTCTTACCCAATGTTAGCTGCTCCTGAAGTATCTCAGATGCATTATGTTGGGCTATCAGTCTGGAGGTGTGCCCATCCCTTATGAATATGGAAACCCCACCGCCTTTGGAGCTATGGTCTAAGTTCTGGGGCCAAAAGGTGTGGAATGAGTTATAGCCTGGTAGTGCAGGGGTCTTTCTGCTGCCTTGTACCAGGTCTCTGTAATGGCACAAATGTTGATGTTCTCTGTTTTAAGGAGTGCTTTGATTGAGTACATTTTGAGATTTAGACTTCTAGCATTGAGCAGCATGACCCTCAGATTGCATTTGTTTGTAGCTGTTACAGTGGTAATTTGATCTTTGGAACACCACCTAAAAAGGCACTATAGGGGTAGCAAGAGCCTTGGCCAGTATACAGAAGCCCAGGGGTGACAGATGCAGGCCATCTCTGACAAAGCATCATGGTCTGTCAATCATGTCATCCCAGGCAGAAAGACTAGATCCCCTTAGAATGACACCAGAAACTTAGCCAATTGTTGAAATCAATAATTTTCTGCTTGTACTGTGGTACACAAAAGCTGCTGCAGCATCAGTAGTGTCTTTTAATTATTTTGCTTTTTTCATTACAGTATAATAAATGGAGGGGTAGTTGAAATGACCCAGTATGAGAGTGTTAGGTTGGAGTCTAATATTCTCCCATATTCATAAGGGGGTAGCCACATTCTTTGATTTCCTGTCCTTGCCTATTTAAGTGGTACAGTGGGAAATATTTTCTGCTTAAAAACCTCAGCTTTGGCCAGCTAAGAACTTGCTGTATTCAACTGGACGTATAAGAGAATTTAAGTACCTTTATCTGCACTTTTTTTTCAAAAAATACAGTATTTAAATTGATTTTAACTGTGTGTTGCAGGAATATTAACTGAACTGGAAGTTAGTCAGTGTTTGCTGAATTTTGTTATTTGCTAGTAATTACAGGTGTGGGGGTAGCCACATTCTTTGATTTCCTGTCCTTGCCTATTTAAGTGGTACAGTGTGAAATATTTTCTGCTTAAAAACCTCAGCTTTGGCCAGCTAAGAACTTGCTGTATTCAACTGGATGTATAAGAATTTAAGTACCTTTATCTGCACTTTTTTTTTCAAAAAAATACAGTATTTAAATTGAATTTAACTGTGTGTTGCAGGAATATTAACTGAACTGGAAGTTAGTCAGTGTTTGCTGAATTTTGTTATTTGCTAGTAATTACAGGTGTGGGGATAGCCACATTCTTTGATTTCCTGTCCTTGCCTATTTAAGTGGTACAGTGTGAAATATTTTCTGCTTAAAAACCTCAGCTTTGGCAGGCTAAGAACTTGCTGTATTCAACTGGACATATAAGAGAATTTAAGTACCTTTATCTGCACTTTTTTTCAAAAAAATACAGTATTTAAATTGATTTTAACTGTGTGTTGCAGGAATATTAACTGACCTGGAAGTTAGTCAGTGTTAGCTGAATTTTGTTATTTGCTAGTAATTACAGGTGTGGGGTAGCCACATTCTTTGATTTACTGTCCTTGCCTATTTAAGTGGTACAGTGTGAAATATTTTCTGCTTAAAAACCTCAGCTTTGGCCGGCTAAGAACTTGCTGTATTCAACTGGACATATAAGAGAATTTAAGTACCTTTATCTGCACTTTTTTTTCAAAAAATACAGTATTTAAATTGATTTTAACTGTGTGTTGCAGGAATATTAACTGAACTGGAAGTTAGTCAGTGTTTGCTGAATTTTATTTGCTAGTAATTACAGGTGTGGGGGTAGCCACATTCTTTGATTTCCTGTCCTTGCCTATTTAAGTGGTACAGTGTGAAATATTTTCTGCTTAAAAACCTCAGCTTTGGCCTGCTAAGAACTTGGTGTATTCAACTGGACGTATAAGAGAATTTAAGTACCTTTATCTGCACTTTTTTTTTCAAAAAAATGCAGTATTTAAATTGATTTTAACTGTGTGTTGCAGGAATATTAACTGAACTGGAAGTTAGTCAGTGTTTGCTGAATTTTGTTATTTGCTAGTAATTACAGGTGTGGGGGTAGCCACATTATTTGATTTCCTGAACTTGCCTATTTAAGTGGTACAGTGTGAAATATTTTCTGCTTAAAAACCTCAGCTTTGGCCGGCTATGAACTTGCTGTATTCAACTGGACGTATAAGAGAATTTAAGTACCTTTATCTGCACTTTTTTTTTTCAAAAAAATACAGTATTTACATTGATTTTAACTGTGTGTTGCAGGAATATTAACTGAACTGGAAGTTTTGACTCTGCTCTTCAGTTAGTCCCACCCACCCTCCTTGTTTTTGTTTTGGTGTTAATCTTAGTGGCCTTGAAACTGCCCGCCCCTCTTGTAAATTTGTGTTTGGATACTCCTTCTGGGCCCATCTCATTTGCTCACTCAACTGAGTGCAGTGAGATCATATTCTGATTTCATGCACTCCTACTGTGTACAAAGAGAGCATCTGGGGGAAAAAAACTATTTAAGCTTGTTTCCTGCCTTTCCTGTTAAGTGGTATAGACTATTTGTAGGCTTCTGAGCCCCCAAGCCCTTCTGTGTTGGAGGGAAGCCTTCTAGCTTAGTTTTTTTTTCTTATAACTAGCCAGTTTTCTAGTTTCAGCACTCAAATCTGTTTCTTTGATCTCAGCACTTGTTCAGAAAAAAAAAAATTTCATCTGCTTTTACTGTACTTGTGTTTCTACCTACTTTATTTTACTTTTGCATCATCTTAAAAGTACTCAATTGTATTTATTACTGCTTGGTGTAACTCATTCTAAGCCTTTTGGTTTAAACACTTGGGCTTCGGACCAGTTGTTTTGCACTGAGAGGGTTTGTGGTCTGCACTGTAGTGGCAGAACAGGTAGCTTACATCCTTCTAGGTTGGGAACTGCTGATTGAGGGCTCAGTGTCTGTTATTCTAAAAGTGTATTAATTCTGGTTTAAGCACTTGGGCTTTCAGGCCAGTTATTTTACATTAAGAGGGTTCGTGGTCTGCACTCTTGTGGGAGGAGAGGCTGGACTCTGCCCTTCCCAGCTGGGAATTTCTGGTTAAAGGCTTATAGTGCATGCATATCTGAACTGCTTCTTACTGAAGTTGGTGCGCCTTGTTTGCTGTGGCATAGACTGGATTCGGGCCTGCTGGATCTAGCTTTGTTTGTGTAACTTGAGCACTAATCCAGGCATTCTCTAAAGTATTCAATTGTATTTATTACTGCTTGGTAGTAACTTGATTAAAGTGTAGCTATCATTCTAAGTCTTTTGGATTAAGCACTTGGGCTTCAGACCAGTTGTTTTAAATTAAGAAGGTTTGTGGCATGCACTGTGGTGGCAGGACAGGTAGCTTTCATCCTTCTAAGTTGGGAACTGCTGATTGAGAGCCCAGTGTCTGTTATTCTTAAAGTGTATTAGTTCTGGTTTAAGCACTTTGGCTTCAGGCCAGTTATTTTACATTAAGAAGGTTTGTGGTCTGCACTTTTGTGGGAGAAGAGGCTGGACTCTGCCCTTCTGAGCTGGAAATTTCTGGTTAAAGGTTTATGGTGCCTGAATATTTGAACTGTATCTTACTGAAATCGGTACACCTTGTTTGCTGTAGCATAGACTAGATCCAGGCCTGCTGAATCTAGCTTTGTTTATATGCTTGTTGTTTGTTTGCCTGTTATTTCCCTGGGACGCTAATTCCACCTAATACGCGGCTTCTCAGCGCTTCTGTGGATCACTAGTGATGTCTGCATTGCTTATTGTACTTATTTCCTTGTTTCACTTGAAAGAAAGCGAGCCCAGGCACTTTTTTTGGACTTATCACTTGAAAGAAAGTTACTGTTTGTCGTTTTTGCATTTAAGTTACCCGTAACACATTGCACTTAAGTTACCTGGCACTTGCTCGCTAAAGCAATTATATAAGTCAGCACTAAAAATTAAAAGCACTACACCCTCACTCCCAACTGGCCCTTGTTTTCAATTATTAAGGAATTCCCAATATTATTCTAGCATGTCCAAAGGTCAGTTGTCAATCTCCTCTCCGGTCCAGCTGGTGAATCTGGGAATCTTGAGGCAATGTTACAACTGCCTCATGTACACAGACAACCCTCTCCTCCTCCCAACAAATTCCAACACATGTGAGAGATGCAACCATATAGCCAAACTGGAGGCTAAGCTCTCTCAACTCAGTACTGGCATAACCAGTCAGGAGGAGAAGGAAACCACACTCACTGCAATTCCAGTCTCACATAGACCTACCACGACAGCAAACCAAACACATAATCACACAAAAACATACTCGGAGGCTCTAAATAAAGATCTGCCTAATCAGCAGAGACCTCCAAAGCAGACACCCAAGCAACCGCTACCCCAAAACAAAACACGTGCAACACATATCTCACAAAGCCAGTGTGCCGAACAGTCACAGCCCTTAAGACTAAACAACACACCTGACACACTTGTAATAGGTGACTCTATCGTCAGGCACACTGACGTCCTGCTCACCAGGCTGAACAAGGAGAGGGTCACGGTGAGCAGCCTGTCGGGCACTAGGATCCGCCACATAACACAAGCACTCAGGTCACTCCAAGGCAAGTACAAATATGACTCAGTCATTGTCCATGCTGGTGTGAATGACCTGAGATGTACCTCCCTGGACTACATGAAAAGAGACATAAAGGAGCTCTCTGAGCATGTAGCCCAGGCCGGTATGACCCTGACCTTGAGTAGCATCTTACCTCACCAAGAATGATGCCACAATATGAAGACAAGATGATCAATTTCAACAATTGGCTTAAGTACTGGTGTCATTCAAAGGGGATCCAATGCCTGTCAGCTTGGGATGATATGCTCGACAAGCCACGATGCTTCGCTAGGGACGGCTTGCACCTGTCACCCCTGGGCTTTCGGATATTGGCAAAGGCTCTTGCTACCCCCATAATGCCTTTTTTAGACAAGGCTCAAAAGACAAACCCACCTCCATAGGTATCACAAGGGATAAGAAACTAAGAGTAATGCTACTCAATGCCAGAAGTCTAAACTTCAAGATGCATGCATTCGAAACTCTCCTTAGCATGGAGAACATCGATATCTGTGCAGTAACAGAAACCTGGTTCAGGGCTCCCGAGAGCACCCCAGCACTACCAGGTTATACCTCATACCATGCTTTTCGGCCCCAAAACTTGGACTGAACCACAAAAGGAGGGGGAGTATCGATATTCATCAAAGATACCCACACTTCCAGGTTGGTGGCAAAGCACGAAGCATCAGAGACTATCCATGTGCAACTAACAGTGGGTAAAACTGCCTTCCAGTTTATAGCCTGCTACAGACCACCCTCCCAAACCCAGGAACCCCACTCAGCCTTTCTGAGAACACTGGAAAATATGAAGGTCTCTCCAAACACCATTATATTGGGCGACTTCAACTACCCAAACATAGACTGGGAGCATTACTCTAGCTCCAACACCCTAGCCCAAAGGTTCCTAGAATTTATAAACTCAAATGCTATGGAACAACTTGTTACCACTCCCACAAGAGGGGAAAACATACTGGACCTGATCATCACCAACATGGGGACTCTATGCTCCAGACCAGAAGTGTATCCCTCACTGGTAAGATCAGACCATAAACTAATCTCACTGGATATTCACATCCCGACCCCACCCCCTGCCCAGAAAACCACAGTGAAAAACTTCTCTAAAGCAAATTTCACACTCCTCAAAACTGAGGTGGAATACTTCAAAGCCCCCAGGCCTGTGGAAAATATGGCCCAGACCGCAGAATCCTTTATAAATGCATTCTATGAACACCTTCAGGAATGCATGGATCATGCGATCCCAAATAAAACCAAGACCCAATCCTCCAAAGGCAGATGTCCTGTCTGGTGGACCCCAGCCATAAACAAACTATACAATAGAAGGAGGAAGCTACTAAATGATAGAGCAAAATCCCAAAAAGGGAAGGCATCACTGATCAGTATTAGCAAAAAACTATGGGCACTCATAAAATTGTCTAAGGTCAGCTTCAAGAGAAAAATTGCACAGGACACTAAGGATAATCACAAGGCTTTCTTTAGTTATGTTAGGAACCTGGGTGGTAATTCCCAGATATGCTCCGAATTAGTCGAAAATGACAAAAAATACACTGAACCCACAGACATTGCCAACATCCTAGCTGACAGGTTCAGCGCAAACTTCTCTCCCCCCTCCCCACTAAAAGGGAAATATCTATCCCAGCAGAGTGCTGCCCCCCTGACATCTCAGATGCTCAGGTAAGAGCCGCCCTCTTCAAAGCAAAAAACACAGCATCAATGGGACCAGACGGTGTCCCGGGCTGCATCCTACATGAACTCCAAGAAGAGCTAAACCCAAACATAAAACTACTGTTCAATCTCAGCCTTACTACAGGATATGTGCCCAAAGAGTGGCGTACAGCAACAGTGGTCCCTCTCCATAAAGGTGGTGCCTCAATGGATCCTGGAAACTATCACCCCATAAGCCTGACTAACTTGGTCTGCAAAGCTATGCAAAGGATCATCATGGACCTCATAAATAAAGATATTGGGGACCTACAGACACTGGATCCTACCCAGTTCGGCTTTGGTAAGGGCAGATCCTGCCTCTTAAACCTGGTTGATTTCTTTGAAACAGTCACCAAGGCCATTGACGAGGGGAAGGTGGTCCACACAGCCTACCTGGACCTCGCAAAAGCCTTCGATGCAATACCCCACTCGGGCATTATAGATAAGCTCACCAGCTTAAATATAAACCCCTATGTCACTAGATGGATTGCAAACTGGCTCAAGGACAGAACCCACTTGGTTAGAATTGCTGGAGCCATGTCAGACTCCAAACCAGTTACAAGTGGTGTCCCACAAGGCTCAGTCCTGGGACCTCTCTTGTTCAGTATATATTTCTCGGAGGTACAGGCCAACACGGAAGGACTGTGGCTGACCAAGTTCGCAGATGACTGCAAACTGGGCACCATAATCGACTCTCCAGCCGACACAAGCATCCTCCTAAAGGGCCTCATAGAAACAGACAACTGGTGCCAGAGCCATGGCCTCAAGCTAAATGCCAAAAAGTGTATAGTCATCCCCTTTGGCAAAAACAAAGTGCCCACAAATTACCACATAGGTGCTAATCCATTAAGTACAGAAGAAGTAATTAGGGACCTGGGGACCCAAGTTGATAGCAATCTCTCATTTGACAACCACGTGGCCAAAGTGGTTAGAAAAACATTTTATATATCCCACCTAATCAGGAAGGGATTCACATCTAGATCAGGGGAGGTCATCGTGCCTCTTTACTCATCCCTCATCAGGCCCATAATTGAGTACAATGCCCCTTTTGGGATGTACCTTACCAGACACCTGCAGCAACTGGAAAGACCCCAAAAGTACCTCACCAAGAGGATCAAAGGGCTCAAACAGATGCCATATGCTGCCCGGTTAAAGAAACTCCAGCTCTACTCAGTGGCATACCGCCTGTTCAGAGGTGATCTGTGCCTGACGTATAAAGGCATGTCCAACCTGGAATTAATGGACATGCTGCACCTCAGAAAATCCAAATCCCATCGAGCTACGCGGCCGAGAGACTTGAACCTCAGCACTGAAATAAATAGGACATGCTGGAGGGACAGATTCATAACCCAGAGGCTCCCTTCACTCTGGAATAAAATCCCAGTCCAGGTTAGGCAGAGTCCCTCATTGACTCTCTTCAAGAGGAATCTTGATGAGTGGATGGGAGATCATAGGTTTACCCCAGGTATCACTTCTGTGTCACTGTTAGACAGAGGCACAGTATACTAACCTCAAAAAAGGGCATAGCAAAATAAATTTAAAATGGGTGGCGAAAGCCAAACACATTCTGGCTAGGCTTATAAATGCCCTAGGGCAGATAGCCTAGTATGAACCTATGAACCTATGAATTCATTAATAATCCTGGATTGTGTACTATAGTCTAAACATGTTACATTTTAGTAATATATTTTGCAGTACATGCTTTATAGCTATCAGCAGCTGTGAAGTAGCAGATATTTAAAAGGTCATATAGTTTGCATCATTTGGAGTGATAATGAGAACCTTCTGATCTTTAGCCTTCATTATGCAGTCACTCTTGTGTATTACTGTGATGCAGTCTTCTCTACAAGATTGGATTGTAAAGAATTTCTGTATTTTAATTGAAAAAAATGGTACTCAGAGGGTTAAAAACTCCTATTAATAAGCTGCTTCCTTTGCCAAGGATATATGGTTTGAATCTTTCCACCTTTATTTGCCTACTGTCTAACCTGGGAATTTGGGCTAGGCTCCTTAATGGTTACCTAGACTACTTAACTATGAACATGTGACTGCTTTTAGCAGCCATTTCCTATTGCATAGCTGATATGGTTCAGGAACTGTTATGGCAATATGATCATCACACCATCTTTTAATGTCACTTTAAGAGCAGCAAGCACTTCATTTGTAGATAATGCACTGAAATACAAAGTTGTTTTGCCAACAGCAACATCTGCATTAGTAATACTTCCCTTTAACGTGTAATTATGCAGATGATTTTTACTTCTGAAGAGATTTTGCATATTGACAATGTATGTTATCTGATTGTTAATAAGTCTTAATGCTGTCATCATAAACACTCTTCTATTTAAACTGTGCTAAACATGTCTGGGTCCTATGGCGTGATGCTAATGATATTTATACAATTGCATGTAGTTTATCCAATTCTACTAATAAAGTATGTGTAATTTATTTCTTTATAACAATAAGGGGTGTACATAGTAAACAGAGTGGCTATAATTGTTGGTGGGAGTGGAGGTTATCTGTGGATGAAATTACCTTATGCTGTCATCATCACTTTGAATACTCTTTAATCTGGCTTTGCAGGACTAGTGTACATGTACGTGGATTACATTGGAATACTTTACTATGGCTACTGTGTGTCTGTGTGAAACAAATTAGAAATATGTAACTCTGATTATTATTATTGTGACAGACATCAGAAAAGGATGTAGTCACCAATGTTACTGAAATTGATGGGTTTGGATGTGAATTAAAATGACTGACTCTGTTGAGTTGAAATGTCATTATTTGCTTTTGCAGGACTTGTGTGTATTTGTGCAAAGCAAACATGAATATTACTGTGGCTATTTTCATCACAATCAGGTATGTAATGTGTTATTGTTGTTTGTCTTTTCTGATTTTCCCGGTTAGGGGTCGCCACAGCGGAACTCCAGTCCGCTAATGACTGTCAATAAATTTTTTTATGGTGCCGAATTGCCAGCCCGATGCCCAACCTTCAGCCAAGGCATGCCCATTCACGCATGTCTTTCGGAGGCCACTCTACCATGGGGAGGACATGCAGACTCCACACAGAAGACACTCCAGCTGAGAATCGAACAGGAGAACTTCTTGCTGTGAGGCAACAACACTACCGCTGTACCACCGCAGCTTACAATCAGGTATGTAATGTGTACACAGTCAAAAAGTAGCCATAATTTGTAGGTTATAATGAAGCAGTTTACATGGCTTTTTATGGCTGAAATGTTCTGAAATGTGTACCGGTGTCATTGCTGGTTAATGCATTTGATTTCATTGCTTGCTGGAAATAATGTTCAAAACCTCAAATTTAAAACACACTAACAATTATTCCACTGCTTAATGGGAAAAAAAATCTTCCAAACAACATATTTTAAACAGCCTAATAAATGTACTGTATTAAAGAAGAAATGCAATGTAAATCAGTCAGGATGGTGAATCCAAAACAGCACATGTATTTAAGCATGGTCCTATATATGTGTGGGGGCCCATAGCTTGAAAACAGCCTGGAGTCCAAGGTACACTTAATCCACAATTGGTCATGCCCCACAAGTATTGTTTCACTTATTCTTAGCCCTGCTCCCCACAGGACATGTCCTCATAATTTTTTTCATCCTACCCTCCACCTGCTTCAAAATAATCACAGATGGGTCTTGTTATAAATGGCTTCCCTTTCATGACTATAGTTCACTTTATTTGCTTTACTAGAAACCAGAAAAAAGAATGCAGATTTTAGATGACAACAAAATGAGGTTGAAACAATTGAAAACACTGAACATTGAGACATATACAATCCATGGTCAAGAAGTTTTTTTTTTTAATATAAACCTTAACTGAGAAAACAAGACCCCCCCTTAAATACAGTTCTAGCAGTAATTACTGACTTACACATAATCAGTTTTTGGGATTTCTATTTCCAGTAATATGGATATAACCAGGCATCATTCAATGATCTTCTTTATCAACAAAACCTGAAAAGGAAATAAATTAATATTAGATATAGAAATATGACTAAATTAATATTAGATATAGAAATAAGACTATACTAAACATTATATAACTGCATACTCAGGTAGTCAATCTTTCCTTCAACAGAAGTTTGATTAGACTTTATGAAGAAACACAGTGATAAGAGTCAAATGAAGGTAGTGCTATAAACATCAAATCTGCATGGCAAAAATACTTCAATTTTCTTATGCCGTGTTGACCACAGGAAAAAAAATGGTTAGCCAATTCCAGTGGCATAGAGGGATAAGGCCCTTGATGTGGGCGAGGGACCCAAAGTCTATTAGTGTCACAAGCACCTGATGGAATTGTAAGGGTATGATGGGAGTAACAGCTACTGGCAGTTCACCCATTCTTGGGAGTAGTAAGTTGGCTCTAGCTCACCACTTGGGTGACACCTAGTGGGAGTAATGTATCATTTTTAAGAACTGTGCTCACATTATATAAACAAGTTAATCTTTGAGATAGCTGGATACTTAATTTAGTAATATGTTTGTCAGATATCAAATATGCATCTAGAGTAATCTGTACCAGTGACATGAAGAGATAATGACCTGAGTACAGCACAGGCAACTCAAGTTAGTATAGCTACTTGGGTGGTTGATGTTGTAGGCAGGGAGGAAGTGTGTGCCAATTGTGGTGGAGAAGGGATGCTGGTTACCACATGAACAGAACAGTGGCCCATCATGATATGGGAAGCCACTGCTGAGAAAGCATGGCTTGGCTGTTCAAACTAGTGATGCTAGACCCTGTTGGTGCATGTAGGGGAACATGCATGCTTTGGCAGAGGGCCACAGGCAGCACATGTGTTGACACAACTGCTTGCATCATCACCTCAGGCAAAGCTGGGCCATAGAAATGAAAATGCTCTTATTAAGAACAAAAACAGTGAAAAGGAGTTTTTGTGTTAAGAAAACAAACAACTAAAAACCTATAGCACTGACATCACAAAATAAATAGTTTAGCATACAGAGAGATCATTTGGAAAGGACTAACCCCTTGCTTCTTTGATCTTGGACTCTCCTCCCAGTCCCATCTCATCAGCTCAGTCTACTGTGTATAGAGAGAGCATTTGGGAAGGCCAACCCCCGTAGTTTCTTAATCTTGAATTATCTCATGTTTCCTCCCTCTTCACTTAACAAACAAAAATGCACACTTTATTCAGCTGCTTTTACTGTAATTGTGTTCTTATTTTATTACCTTATTTTGCTTTTTTTGCTTGCTCTTAAGTGCTCAAGTGCTTTTATTCTGCTGCATTTATTACTGCTTGTTAGTTGCCAGATTAAATTTATCTGTTATTCTAAGCCTCTTCTTTTGGTTTTAGCACTTGGGCATCAAGCCAGATATTTTACATTTAAGAATGTTTTTGTGGTCCACACTCGTGGACAAACCCTCATTAAAACCCTCTCTACGCAAGCATGCCCAAGTATTTGGAACACTATGTCTGGACAATTCCCATTGTTTTTTCCTGCCAGCCTGGTCGACATGGGCATACTGAAACAGTGTGGCAGCTGC
Organism: Protopterus annectens; assembly: GCF_019279795.1. Taxonomy (NCBI): domain Eukaryota; kingdom Metazoa; phylum Chordata; order Ceratodontiformes; family Protopteridae; genus Protopterus; species Protopterus annectens. The sequence goes on from NC_056735.1 coordinate 1,414,241,097, forward strand.
CTCATGTTTACTGACAGCCCTTTTCACCTAGCGCATAATTCCTCTACTTGCAAAAAATGCATATACATCAGTAATCTGGAATCCATGCTCTCTCGTGCCACAGTCAGTACTCCTGACAAAGAAGAGATTCCCAGCACAAACATCACACCATCCACATCACACAGCCAAGCACAACACCCACCCACCTATGCAGAGGTCCTCAATAAAAACTTACCTAAACAGCAGAGGCCTCCAAAACACACTCACAAACATTCCACATACAACACCAAACATATCACACACAGCAAACAACACACCAGTGTCTCACAAACACAGCCCATAAGGGATAACAATAAATTAACACAGCCCATAAGGCATAACAATAAACCAAACATACTGGTCATTGGTGACTCAGTTGTGAGACACAACGATGTCCCTCTCACCAGGCTCAAGAAGGAGAAGGTCACAGTCATTTGTCTGTCAGGTGTCAGAATCCACCACATCTCACACACACACCTAAGTCTCTCCACAACATGGGCAATTGCTGCACCACTCCCATAGTATGTTCTTCCCTGGTGAGATCAGATTATCAGTCTGTCTCATTCGAAGTTTCTATCCTACCCAACCGCCCCCCCCCCCAGCCATAACCAGGCTAAAAAACTTCTGAAAAGCTGACTACAACCTCCTAAGGGAGTGTATCAGTAGCTTCACACCACTGCCCCCCTCAGAGGTTGCAGACAACTATACTGAACAGTACACCAATGCAGTATACAAGCACCAATACAACTGCATGGACTCAGCCATACCTAACAGAACTAAAACCTGCTCCTCGAGGAAACACAAACCTGTCTGGTAGACATCCTGTATCAACAGGCTTTACAACAAAAGGAAGAAACTTTTGTCCAAGGGTAAAAAGGAACAAATTCCAAATTGGAAAAACTCCCTCCTTAGCCTCAAGAAGCAAATAAGATCACAAAGCCAGTTATGAATTGAAACTAGCCTCCAAAACAAAGGGAAACCACAAAGCCTTCTTCAGTTACATCAGGAACCTCCATGGCAAAGCCCAGGTTTGTTCCAAATTAGTACTTAATGGTTCCACTTACACTGATCCTGTTGACTTAGCCAACCTGCTAGCAGATAGGTTCAGTGCTAACTTCACCCCCCTGTCCTCACCCAAAGGCCCATTCGACATGCCAGATACCTATCCCACACCTCAAATCTCTGTATATCACGTGTTAAATGTCCTATCAAGGCAAAGAACACAGCTTCCATGGGATCTAATAGTACCCCGGGCTGTATTCTGCACCATCTCCAGCAAGAACTAGCTTCGCCATTGAGCACCCTATTCAACCACAGCCTAAGTACAGGCTTCATTCCAGCAGAGTGAAGAACTGCCATTGTTATCACCTTGCACAAAGGTGGTGCTACTACTGACTCTGGAAACTATCGCCCCATTAACTTGACAAGTCTGATCTGTAAATCCATGGAGCGTATTATAATGGATCTCATAAACAAGGACATAGGCAATCTCCAAGCACTTGACCCCACCCAGTTTGGATTTGTCAAGGGCAGATCTTGCCTGTTGAACCTGGTTGATTTCTTTGAGACTTCACCAAGGCCCTGGATGAGGGAAAGTCAGTACATGCTGCTTACCTTGACTTGGCCAAATCCTTTGACACAATCCCCCACTCGGACATCATCAAAAAGGTAATGCAACTTGGAGTAAATCCCTGTCTCATCAGGTGGGTGGCCAACTGTCTCACTGATAGGACACACAGGGTCAAAAGAGGTGCCTCCACCTCTGACAGCAGACCTGTCTCTAGTGGTGTTCCCCAGGGCTCTGTCCTGAGACCCCTACTGTTTGGCATCTACTTCTCAAATGTCCAGACAAAGACAAAAGGCCTGTGGCTGACCAGGTTTTTGGATGACTGTAAGTTGGATGCTGTCATTGACTCACCAAATGATGTTAACATACTGCAAGAGGGTCTCACAACAACAAATGACTGGTGCCAAAGTCATGGCTTAAGTTAAACACAAAAAAAATGTATTATCATACCATTCAGCAAAAACATGGCCCCTACTGATTACCACATCAACAGCAACCCAATAGGGCACACAACCTGTGGTGAGAGTCCTGGGTACACAGGTTGACAACAATCTCACATTCGACCATTATGTAGTGACAGTGGTCAAAAAAGCTTTTTTACTTGGTTCATCTCATAAGTAAAGGGATTGCATGCAGAAAAAAGAGGTTATTACCTCTCTGTACTCCTCCCTCATTAGGCGAATAATTCTGTATAATGACCCGTTTGGTATGTACATCTCCAAACACCTGCACCAACTGGAAAGGCCACATAAATACCTCACAAAGAGAATCCATGGCCTCCAACACCTGTCCTATGTGGACAAGCTCAAATCACTATCACTTTACTCAGTATCATACAGATTGCTCAGATATGATCTGTGTCTCACCTAGAAGGCAATCTCGGACCCTGCCCTACTAGACATCCTCCATATCCATAAGTCTAACTCCTTGTGCATTACCCACCCGAAAGGCCTAATCTAATATGTGACATCAACAAAACCTGCCGGAGAGACGGGTTTGTCTCCTGTAGGCTGCCCCGTCTCTGGAATAAACTTCCCATACACGTCAAACAGGATACCTCGCTGACCCTCTTCAAGTTTAACCTTAATAAGTGGATGGGAAACCACAAATTTGTCCTAGGGGTTCCACATGTGTCCCTCATAGACAGGGGTGACAGGTGCTGACTGAGGTTTCTTTTTTTGGGGATAAACTCTTGGCTAGGCTTGTAAGGGCCTCAGTATCATTAGCCTAGTAACCTGCTATGATCCTATGATCCTAATACTATAAATAATTAAATAACACCAAACTATATCAACTAACACAATAAGTACATATTGTTTAAAAGCTTACTAAAAATAATTAATGATGTCTATCCTAAAAACAAATGCAATTATTTAAATAATACTATTATAATATATTTACCTCTTGCACTTTCTGGCTTACAGGAAACATTTAATATTGATAGCAGCATTCAGGCACAGAATCTTGTGTGCCTATAGCCTTAATTGCCATAATGTTTCATTTTGTTCCACCTCGTTCTTTAAATCCCCTCCATCAAGATCTACATTTTCTTTCTGAAGCAAAAAAAAATTGTTCTGGAAATTCTCCTAAATGTTTATATAGTATATTACTGACAATCTTAATTTTAATGCCATACACGTGCTCAAATATTCTTCTAACAAAAGTTCTAGTACATCCATTACATAGGGCAGTGTACACCAGCTTCATGGTATGGTATTACAAGTAACACTGGATTTAGCATATATAGTTTTATTCACATAGGACAAAAATATATATTTGCTATTATAGATTTACAATGACCACATGGGTAAATCCTCACGTGGTTATTGGAAGACATACTTTAAACAGTCTTTACTTTTCTATATAAACTCTCCTGCAAGATACATGCCTTCTTAAGCACAAAATTTGGCTTATTGCCTTTAATTTTCTTTAATTCAGGATTCCCTTAAATAATCATCCAATTGTTCTTTACAATATGAATGATAGATCCAGCATCATCTGTCATGCTCACTTTAAAATGCAAAGACTTAACTTCGTCTTTTACTTTATTCTCAATTCCCTTTAATTAAATGGGTGAAAAATGATCTTTAAAAAAAAAACAAAAATGTCCTGGACATATGTAATAAATGTTCCCTCTTAAAGCCTCTATTCATGAACAAACTAATAATAATACCCACTTCCTTATAAAATATCTTATCATCCATTGTAAGTATGGATGCTGTTATAAATTGGCTGGGAATGCCGTCTTTAATAATTTTAGTACACATACTTGAAAAAAGGCAAATAACTGTTCACAGTGGTGTCCTTACAAAACAAGCAACTTTCAAATATTCTATCCATCAAATACATTTTTACTTTGATATCCAAAAAAATAAGATTTTAATCCAAATACCCCCGTTTCAAATTTAAAAATGAATTTGTATCATTCATATTATTAGCAAACTGAAAGCATTCTTCCCAAGTACGATTCCATATAAAAAAAATCATCCACAAATTGAGAATAATAAGAAACTTTTTTCAAAACCAGCAGCCAATGATAGAAGATTATTTTCCCATCATCCGATAATAAGGCTAGCAGAAGACGGCATTACATTGCTTCACCTTATATTTGCTGGTAATATTTTTTTAAATAAAAAAATAAATACATAGTATTTAAAACCATGTTGATTAGCATACATATCATATTTATATTGACAGTACCTCATTTGGTGTAATCAACTAGAAAAGAACAAAAAATCCATGCCCTTTACTACTGGAATGGAACTATATTGAGACTATACATCTAATGTAAATAAAACTTTTTCTTGTCCATTAAATATATTGTATTTACCAGGCTGTGGAATGGTTATTCATCACTGAGACAAAGCAGAAATTACTTAAGATTCCAAAAGCAGAATAAGTTTTTATATTTATTTCATTGAATTACCCTTCTTTAACACTTAGCACTACCAGGTTATACCTCATACCATGCTGTTCGGCCCCAAAACTTGGACCAAACCACAAAAGGAGGGGGAGTATCGATATTCATCAAAGATACCCACACCTCCAGGTTGGTGGCACAGCACGAAGTATCAGAGACTATCCATGTGCAACTTCCAGTTTATAGCCTGCTACAGACCACCCTCCCAAACCCAGGAACCCCACTCGGCCTTCCTGAGAACACTGGAAAATATGAAGGTTTCTCCAAACACCATAATATTGGGCGACTTCAACTACCCAAACATAGACTGGGAGCATTACTCTAGCTCCAACACCCTAGCCCAAAGGTTCCTAGAATTTATAAACTCAAATGCTATGGAACAACTTGTTACCACTCCCACAAGAGGGGAAAACATACTGGACCTGATCATCACCAACATGGGGACTCTATGCTCCAGACCAGAAGTGTATCCCTCACTGGTAAGATCAGACCATAAACTAATCTCACTGGATATTCACATCCCAACCCCACCCCCTGCCCAGAAAACCACAGTGAAAAACTTCTCTAAAGCAAATTTCACACTCCTCAAAACCGATGTGGAATCCTTCAAAGCCCCTGGGCCTGTGGAAAATATGGCCCAGACCGCAGAATCCTTTATAAATGCATTCTATGAACACCTTCAGGAATGCATGGATCATGCGATCCCAAATAAAACCAAGACCCAATCCTCTAAAGGCAGACGTCCTGTCTAGTGGACCCCAGCCATAAACAAACTATACAATAGAAGGAGGAAGCTACTAAATGATAGAGCAAAATCCCAAAAAGGGAAGGCATCACTGATCAGTATTAGCAAAAAACTATGGGCACTCATAAAATCGTCTAAGGCCAGCTTCGAGAGAAAAATTGCACAGGACACTAAGGATAATCACAAGGCTTTCTTTAGTTATGTTAGGAACCTGAGTGGTAATTCCCAGATATGCTCAGAATTAGTCCTAAATGACAAAAAATACACCAAACCCACAGACATTGCCAACATCCTAGCTGACAGGTTCAGCGCAAACCCCCCACCAAAAGGGCAAATATATATCCCAGCAGAGTGCTGCCCCTGACATCTCAGATGCTCAGGTAAGAGCCGCCCTCTCCAAAGCAAAAAACACAGCATCAATGGGACCAGACGGTGTCCCAGGCTGCATCCTACACGAACTCCAAGAAGAGCTAAACCCAAACATAAAACTACTGTTCAATCTCAGCCTTACTACAGGATATGTGCCCAAAGAGTGGCGTACAGCAACAGTGGTCCCTCTCCATAAAGGTGGTGCCTCAACGGATCCTGGAAACTAACGCCCCATAAGCCTGACTAGCTTGGTCTGCAAAGCTATGGAAAGGATCATCATGGACCTCATAAATAAAGATATTGGGGACATACAGACACCGGATCCTACCCAGTTCGGCTTTGGTAAGGGCAGATCCTGCCTCTTAAACTTGGTTGATTTCTTTGAAACAGTCACCAAGGCCATTGATGAGGGGAAGGTGGTCCACACAGCCTACCTGGACCTCGCAAAAGCCTTCGATACAATACCCCACTCGGGCATTATAGATAAGCTCACCAGCTTAACTATAAACCCCTATGTCACTAGATGGATTGCAAACTGGCTCAAGGACAGAACCCACATGGTTAGAATTGCTGGAGCCATGTCAGACTCCAAACCAGTTACAAGTGGTGTCCCACAAGGCTCAGTCCTGGGACCTCTCTTGTTCGGTATATATTTCTCGGAGGTACAGGCCAACACGGAAGGACTGTGGCTGACCAAGTTCACAGATGACTGCAAACTGGGCGCCATAATCGACTCTCCAGCCGACACAAGCATCCTCCAAAAGGGCCTCAGAGAAACAGACAACTGGTGCCAGAGCCATGGCCTCAAGCTAAATGCCAAAAGTGTATAGTCATCCCCTTTGGCAAAACAAAGTGCCCACAAATTACCACATAGGTGGTAATCCATTAAGTACAGAAGAAGTAATTAGGGACCTGGGGACCCAAGTTGATAGCAATCTCTCATTTGATAACCACGTGGCCAAAGTGGTTAGAAAAACATTTTATATAGCCCACCTAATCATGAAGGGATTCACATCTAGATCAGGGGAGGTCATCGTGCCTCTTTACTCATCCCTCATCAGGCCCATAATTGAGTACAATGCCCCTTTTGGGATGTACCTTACCAGACACCTGCAGCAACTGGAAAGACCCCAAAAGTACCTCACCAAGAGGATCAAAGGGCTCAAACAGATGCCATATGCTGCCCGGTTAAAGAAACTCCACCTCTACTCAATGGCATACCGCCTGTTCAGAGGCGATCTGTGCCTGAATTATAAAGCCATGTCCAACCCGGAATTAATGGACATGCTGCACCTCAGAAAATCCAAATCCCATCGAGCTACGCGCCCGAGAGACTTGAACCTCAGCACTGAAATAAATAGGACATGCTGGAGGGACAGATTCATAACCCAGAGGCTCCCGTCACTCTGGAATAAAATCCCAGTCCAGGTTAGGCAGATTCCCTCATTGACTCTCTTCGGAATCTTGATGAGTGGATGGAAGATCGTAGGTTTACCCCGGGTATCACTTCTGTGTCACTGTTAGACAGAGGCACAGTATACTAACCTTGAAAAAGGGCATAGCAAAATAAATTTAAAATGGGTGGCGAAAGCCAAACACATTCTGGCTAGGCTTATAAATGCCCTAGGGCAGATAGCCTAGTATGAACCTATGAACCTATAATTGTGCTATACAGCTGATCTACTACATTTTGCACTGTAATAAAGCTTTTTTTCCTGTTTCATTGTATTTATGTACTGTTTATACTGCTTTAACTGTATTTTTCATTGCTAGATACTGCTTCATTACTCTAATTGCATTTTACTGAATGTCTTAACTGTAAACTGCTTTTTCATACTGAGAGTTGTATTTTCTGTTTGTCAGTATTCTAGCTGTGCATTTCTGTGCATTTTTTGTGAGGTTTCTGTGTTCTAGTCAGGTATCATATAACTAATTTGTTTGCAGTTAAAAGCATTCTCTAGAGTCTCTTTGCTCCTTTATCTGTTTAAAACTTTCATTTAGTGGCTACAGCTAGTAGCTTTAATAGTTTACCACACACCTTCCCTATTGTTGTCTTGTTCTTATACTTGGTGGCTTTGCAGTTGCCCACCCTTACTGTAAATTTGATCTGGGACACTCCCCCTAGTCTAGTGTCATTAGCTCATTCTACCTAATACAGAGAGAACATTTGAGAAGGCCAACCCACTTAGGTTCTTAACCTTGAATTATCTTCTGTTCCTGCTTTCTCCCTTTCCACTTTACTTAAAAAAATTTGCTAGAACCTCCTTGTGTTCTGACTGAGTGTGCTTCTCAGCTGGTAAGTATATTTTTGGCACTTTTTAACTGTTCAGAGTTGAATAAAACAATAATTGAATTCAGTTCAGAATACACTTTGAATAAATTGCATTTATTTAAACTGTATTTGCTCTAATATTGCTACACACTCAAGTGTGCTAGTTTGCACTGCACTTGAATTGTTTTTAGTGCTGTCTTAGCTGCCTTTCTGTAAAAAAATGCCTTTCCTGTAACTAGTTCATAGGTTCATAGGTTCATAGGGTTATACTAGGCTATCTGCCCTAAGGCATTTATAAGCCTAGCCCAAATTTTTGTGGCTTACGCCACCCCTTATATGAAAAAATACTGTGCCCATTAGTTTGTTGTGCCTCTGTCCAGCAGTGACACAGAGATGATTCCCGGGGTAAACCTACGATCTCCCATCCACAGGTCTAGATTTCTCTTGAACAGAGTCAGCGAGGTGCTCTGCCTCACATGGACCGGGATTTTATTCCACAGCATAGGGAGTCTCTGAGTGATAAATCTATCCCTCCAGCACGTCCTATTTATATCCGTGCTAAGGTTTAAGTCGCTTGCTCTAGTGGTTTTGGTGGATTTGGATTTTTTGAGGTGGAGCATGTCCATTAATTCCGGGTTGGACATGGCCTTGTATGTCAGGCACATGTCACCTCTGAGCAGACGGTATGCGACTGAATAGAGCTGGAGTTTATTCAATCTGGCAGCATATGACAGATTTTGGAGTCCCTTTATCCTTTTGGTGAGGAACTTTTGGGGTCTCTCCAATTGCTGCAGATGTCTGGTGAGATACATCCCGAATGGGGCATTGTACTCGATCATTGGTCTGATAAGTGAAGAGTACAGGGGAACAATGACCTCACTAGATCTGGATGTGAATCCCTTCATGATCAGGTGGGCAATGTAGAAGGTCTTTCTAACCACTTTAGCAATGTGAGTGTCAAAGAAAGGCCACTGTCAACCTGGGTCCCCAGGTCCCTGATAACCTCTTCTGTGCTTAGTGGATTGCCACCTATATGGTAGCTTGGGGTTACCTTGTTTTTCCCGAAGGGTATGACTATACATTTTTTGGCGTTTAACTTCAGGCCATGGCTCTGGCACCAGCTATCTGTTTCCGTGAGTCCCTTCTGAAGGATTTCCGTGTCCGATGCACTTTCCACTATGGCCCAGTTTGCAGTCGCCTGCAAACTTTGTCAGCCAAAGTCCTCCCATGCTGGCCTGTACTTCTGAGAAGTAGATGCCAAACAATAGGGGCCAAGGACCGAGCCCTGTGGGACACCACTTGTAACTGGCTTGGAGTCTGACACAGCGCCAGCAACTCTAACCCTGTGGGTTCTGTCCTTAAGCCAGTTTGCAACCCATCTAGTGACATATGGGTTTACATTTAAGCTGGTAAGTTTTTCTACAATACCCGAGTGGGGTATTGTGTCGAAAGCCTTTGCAAGGTCAAGGTAGGCTGTATGGACTGCCTTTCCCTCATCAATGGCCTTGGTGACTGTTTCAAAGAAGACGACCAAGTTCAAAAGGCATGATCTTCCCTTGACAAAGCCAAACTGGGTCGGGTCCAATGTCTGCAAGTCCCCTATATCTTTGTTTATGAGCTCCATTATGATCCTCTCCATAGCTTTGCAGACTAGACTTGTTAAGCTTATGGGCGGTAATTACCAGGGTCCGTGAGGCGCCTTTGTGGAGTGGGACCACAGTTGCCGTACGCCACTCCTTGGGCACGTATCATGTGGTAAGGCTGAGATTAAACAGCTGCCTTATGTGCGGGGTTAATTCCTCATTTAGCTCATGTAGCACACAGCCGGGGACACCATCCGGTCCCATTGATGCTGTGTTTTTAGCTTTAGAGAGAGCAGCTTTCACCTGTGCATTTGAGATGTCCGGGAGGCTACACTCGGCTGGGATAGTTATCTCTCCTTTAGGGGGGGGAGAGGGGGGTGAAGTTTGCACTGAACCTGTCTGCCAGTATGTTGGCAATGTCTGTGGGTTCAGTGATTTTTGTATCATTTTGGACTAATTCTGAGCATATCTGGGAGTTTCCACCCAGGTTCCTAACATAGCTGAAAAAGGCCTTATGATTGTCCTTTGAATCCATGTCTACTCCAGATACAGATTTGCTGTGTCCAGGACTGTTTGTAAGCTTCTGAGCCCCCCCAGCCTTTCTGTGTTGGAGGGAAGCTTTCTAGTGTATCAGTGGGAGTGGTAAGCACTAAGTAGCCCGTCTACCACAAGAGGGTTGGTTTCTGGCCCAGAAATTGTGGTTTATTGGCCATTTGGTCAGTCTTTTCCACCTCTTTCAACTTTCTGGTTTAAAAGCCCACATTTGCTCTTGTTTACCACCTTTTCTATAACTAGTCTAGTCGAGATACAGATTTGCTGTATCCAGGACTGTTTGTAAGCTTCTGAGTCCCCCAAGCCTTTCTGTGTTGGAGGGAAGCATTCTACCTTGTCAGTGGGAGTGGTAAGCACTAAGTAGCCTATCTACCACAAGAGGAGTGGTTTCTGACCCAGAAATTGTACTTTATTGGCCGTTTGGGCAGTTTTTCCATCTCTCTCAACTTTCTGGTTTAAAAGCCCGTGTTTGCGCTTGTTTCCCAACTTTCCTGTAACTAGTCTAGTCCAGATACAGACTTGTTGTATCTAGGACTGTTTGTAAGCTTCTGAGCAGTGCCAAAGTCTGTTTTTCAATTTTTCCCTTAGATCTACTAGTTCTCTCCTCTCCTGCAGTTCTACTAGCTTATTAGTCTAGCACTTTTCCGGACTTCTTGTAGTAATTATTGTAGCACACAAAAGTGCTACCAGCACTAAACGTTCTATAAGGAAACAGATCCAGTACTTATTATTAATGCCCACCCCTCCAGGCATGTCTAAAGGTCAGATCCCTGTGCTTTCTCCTATTAACCTGGTGAACTTGGGCATCCTGAGGTAATGTAGCAACTGCCTCATATACACCGACAACCCTCTCCTCTTACCTCCAGACACTCAGACTTGCAAGAGATGCACTTATATATCCAAATTGGAAGCCATGCACTCTCTAGCCAAGACTGGAATAGCTGGTCAAGCAGAGAAGGTCAACACTTGCACCACACCACATGGAACACATAGCTCTCCAGAACACGCACCAGCACTGCCTTCACATAAAAACACAAACCACACAACCACCTTCACAGAGGGTCTCAATGAAAATCTACCCAAACAGCACAGACCTCCACAGCATTAACGCACTTGACCACCACAACACTAATCACGAGACACATAACTCTCCTAAACAGTGTGCCATTCAACCGAAGCCCCTAAGGCAAAACAACATGCCCAACACACTAGTCATAGGTGACTCTATAGTGAGGCACATTGATGTCCCACTTACTAGGCTGAATACGGAGAAAATAACAGTCAGCTGCCTGCCAGGTGCCAGGATCCACCACATAACACACACACACTTAGGTCCCTCAACAACAGGTACAAATATGATTCACACATTGTACATGTGGTGGGAATGACCTGAGATGTACTTCCCTGGACAACATGAAAAGAGACATGGAGGAGCTCTTGGATTATGTAGCCCAGCCGGGTATGACCCTAGCTCTGAGCACATCCTACCATCACCCAGAATGATACCACAGTGCAAGCAGAAAATGATTGAGTTCAACAACTGGCTAAGTTTCCGGTGTCATTCTAGGGGGATCCAGTATCTGTATGCCTGGGTTGACATGATTGACAGACCTCGATGCTTTGCCAGAGATGGCCTGCATCTGTCACCCCTGGGCTTCCGGATACTGGCCAAAGCTCTTACAGTATTCCAAAGACCAAATTACCACTGTAGCAGCTACAAACAAATGCAATCTGAGGGTCATGCTGCTCAACGCTTGAAGTCTAAATCTCAAAATGCACTTGCTCAAAGCACTCCTTAAAATGGAGAACATCAACATTTGTGCTGTAACAGAGACCTGGTTCAAGGCAGCAGAAAGCACCCCTACACTACCAGGCTATAATTCATTCCACACCTTTCGGCCCCAGAACTTGGACCGAAGCTCCAAAGGTGGTGGTGTTTCTATATTCATAAAGGATGCACACACCTCCAGACTGGTAGCCCAACATAACGCATCAGAGATACTTCAGGTGCAGCTAACATTGGGTAAGACAGCGATTCAGATCGTAGCCTGCTATAGGTCCACAACCATGTCCCAAGACTCACCTCCATGTTCCTAAACACCTTGGAGAATATTAGGGTCCAGCCTAACACTCTTATACTAGGCAACTTCAACTACCCCAGCAATTAACTGGGGAAAACTACTCATGTACCAATACACTTGCCCAACATTTCCTGGAGTTCAGTAATTCCAATGTCCTGGACCAGCTCATTCTTACACCCACTAGAGGTATCAACATCCTTGACCTGGTCTTTACTAACATGGCAGACCATTCCTCTGCACCAATAGTCAGCTCCTCCCTGATTAGATCCAACCACAAACTAATCACCTTGGAAATCCACATCCCTCCCACCCCACCTCCCGCAAAGGTAACTACCACAAAAAACTTCTCCAAAGCTAACTTTGGGCTCCTAAAAACAGAGGTGGCTAACTTCACAGCACCCATGCAAATGGAGAATAGTTGCATGACCGCCAAATCATACACCAATGCATTGTATGAACATGTACACAAATACATGGTTCTCACCATACCCAATAGAACCAAGATACTCTCCTCCAGAAATAGGAAGCCAATCTGGTAGTACCCTGCCATAAACAAACTCTACAACAGAAGGAGGAATATGATGCAGAATAAGGTGAAGTCCCAAGACTGGAAAACTACCTTATCAGTCTCAAGAAAAGTTAAGATCCCTCATCAAATCCTATAACGCTAGCTATGAAAACCAAATTGCAGAAGATTGTAAAGACAACCACAAGGCCTTCTATAGTTATGTAAAGAATCTCCATGGCAATACCCAGATTTGCTCTGAGCTACTGCACAATGATACCTCCTATACCGAGCCAACAGATATTTCCAATATACTGGCCAACATATTCAGTGCCAACGTTACCCCTGTCACCCCCCCCAAAGGACCGATCACAATACCAGTAGATTGCCAGGCACCCAGTATTACTGCAGCACAGGTTAAAACAGCACTGTCCAAGGCCAAGAATACAGCTTCTATGGGACCTGACAATATCCCTGGCTGTGTTCTACATGAACTACAGAGTGAAATGGCACCCCACCTGTGTGCCCTGTTCAATCACAGCCTCACCTCAGGCTTTGTCCTTACCAAATGGCGCACTGCTACAGGAGTGATTACAGACCTTGGGAACTATCGCCCCATTAGCCTGATGAGTCTGATATGCAAAGCTATGGAATGCATCATCATGGAAATAATAAACAAGGATATAGGGAACCTCCAAACTCTAGATCCCACACAATTTGGTTTTGTGAAGGGTAGATCTTGCCTACACAACTTGGTCAACTTCTTTGAATCAGTCACCACAGCTGTGGATGAAGGCAAGGTGGTTCATACAGCCTACCTTGATCTGGCCAAGGCCTTTGATACCATTACCCACTCAGGAATCATAGAAAAACTCACTAAGTTAGGCATCAATCCCTATATCCCTAGGTGGTTTGCAAACTGGCTCACAGATAGAACCCACAGAGTGAAAGTAGCTGTCTCCAAGTCAGATTGCCGACGTCACGAGTGGAGTCCCACAGGGTTCAGTCCTGGGTCCTCTGCTGTTTGTTATCTACTTCTCTGAAGTCCAGGCCAACACGAAGGGACTCTGGCTGACAAAGTTCGCAGATGATTGCAAGTTGGATGCTATTATTAACTCCCCAAGTGATGTTGACATCCTACAGAATGGCCTCATTGAGACCAACGATGGGTGCCAGAACTATGGCCTTAAGCTCATTGCCAAAAAATGTGTCGCCCTCCCCTTTGGGAAAAACCCGGTTCCCATGAATTGCCACATTGATGGTAGTCCACTGAACACAGAAGGCATTATAAGAGATCTGGGAACACAGGTTAACAGTAGACTCTCTTTTGATCACCACATTGCCACTGTGGTCAGAAAGTCCTTCTATGTGGCACATCTCATTACTAAGGGTTTTGCATCCAGAAAGAAAGAGGTCATTGTCTCCCTCTACTCTTCCCTCATTAGGCCAATCATCGAGTACAATGCCCCATTTGGCATGTACCTCACTTGACACTTGCAACAACTGGAGAGGCCACAAAAGTAGCTCATGAAGAGGATCCTAGGCCTTAAACACTTGTCCTATATGGACAGACTCAAAAAACTCCAACTAGTCTCTGTCTCATATCGCCTACTTAGAGGTGATCTCTGCTTGACTTACAAACCCATGTCTGACTCATCTCTGTTAGAAATGCTACATCTAAAGAAATCCCAATCCCCCTGCACCACATGCTCCAGAGACCTCAACCTCATTACCACAATCAACAGAAAGTACTGGAGAGACAGGTTCATAACCCAGAGACTGCCCATGTTATGGAATAGACTTCCCATACATGTCAAGTAGAGCACCTCGCTGATCTCTTCAAGAGAAATCTTGATGAGTGGATGGGAAATAGAAAATTCACCCCAGGGATGACTCTTGTGGCTCTACTCGACAGAGGCACTGGGAACCAAGGTCGGGTGGCACGATGCCAGGGTAATCCTATGGCTAGGCTTGTAAAGGCCCCAGGGCCATTAGCCTTGTACACACCTATGAATCTATGAACCTATGTACATCTTAAGTTTATTTAAAAAATCCAAAGACTCTTTGTTAAAAAATTGTACCAAAGGAATTTATTAATAAATTATCAAAGTAAACTAAAATGGTATCCATAACTGAACCAATGGCTGAAACAAGAGGTCTTAATGGAGACTTTGCATGATTTTTATGGATTTTGTGAATACCAAATAATACTCTAATTCTAGGCTTGTTATACAAAAAAATCAAAAAAGCTAGTCTAGCCCTGATCTAACAAATCTAAAAGCAGATGATACATTATTTTTTATAGATTGTAGATATAATATAAAGTTACTTTCATATATTCTATCCCATAATAGATAACCCATATAGCAGTTACATAATTATAAGTATACATAACCACCATTTCCCCTCCCCTGTCTGCTTTCTAAGTGTAAATCTACCCTATTGTTAAGCAGGAATCAAAAGAGGTTTGAACATGGAAGGCTTGATTCAACATTATGCAACACATAAGCAATAATCTGACCATATATATCTATATCTATCTATATATATAGTTTATACATGTGTGTGTATATATATATATATATATATATATATATATATATATATATATATATATATGTGTGTGTGTGTTTATAGCATGCCTTATAACATAACCATTGAGGAATATTTTGGGTATATATATTTATACACACATTTTTCTCATACATATGCTCTCTTTTTATATGAATTAGTCTATATTTATTTTATATATAAAAGCACATTTCTATATATGCAGTTGCAATTTAAACTATGACACTAATTTAAATCACAACACTAACACGTAGCTCCTTGTTTAGTAAGGAATAATATTATATTAGTGTAGATATTTTAATATGTGAGCTAAAATTCCATGCATTATATAGGTCTTTATTTATGCATACATGTTTTTTATGTTTGTATAGTTTATATCTACATGATTGTGCTTTATTTATTAATAATATGTGACAATGTATGTTTATATGAAATTACTTTAAATGTTTAAATAGGATTTAATAAGGCCATTAAGGGAAGTGATGCAATGCTGCCTATATAAATGCACTTTTGTCTTGTGTTTTTAACTTGTGATGAAGCAGTTAGATTAATTGTGAAAGCGCTTACGTTTTATTTAATAAAATACTCTAAACTGTGTTGACTCTGGAGCCATCTGTTTGTTCCCTTTTTATTCTGTTTGCTGGGTCTTTGTTTCTACTAAGTGGAATGTTTGTCAGTAACCTGTGGATACTTTTTTGTGAATAAACAAAGAACAGTTGAAGAAATTCCTGTATATACAGTCTTTAAACAGTGTCAGCGGTACTTTGATTTTTCAGTTCATTTATGACATGATTTAAGCAAAGACTAGAGCTGCAGTCTTTTCTGTGATTTACAGCATAGGTGGCTGCAGAAAACAACTGAATGGGTGGGGCTAACTAGAAAGGGGCCAGGATATATATTATGGCAGGTCATTGACTGTTTAACTATGATCAGCCAGATTAATAGCTGTTCAAAACAATAGCTTGTATCCATCGCTTTCATCCACAGACTCAGCACATACTTAACATAGCCACTTTGACTGTGTACAACTTAGATGTACAATTTAGATCAAATAAAAATATATAATTATAAATGCAGTGATGTATTTCAGTTTGTTAAATGCACACTAGCCCTCTCATATCAACAACTGCTTGAAATAATGGCTAGAGTCAGTCACTTTAATTCACAGATTGTCTCCATGCCCACAAGCTACAGATATTTTATTGCCAGTGCATACCTCAAAAGCTGATTGTGATCAAATGAATAAACAAATGCAGAAGTGATGGCCATGGCAATGTGTTTCATCTTGATTGTATCAGACACATATAGTACAATTCACTCCAATCTCTTACACAGACAAACAGACACACACAAGCATGCACACAAACAGATGTGTTCACCAATTACAGGCACTTTACTGACTCTGTACACCACAGATGTCTGATTGTGATAAAATGAATGAATAAGTATACTAAAGAACAGGCTGAAGGAAGAGATGAGTATGACAGATCGAAACTGACAGCAGCTTGTCACTGGTTTTTGCTTCTGTTTTCTCAAAAACTCATTCATTCATTCTCTAATTACCTGCCTCTTCCAGGTAAGACAAACCCACATAAACACAGGGAGTACATGCAGATTGCACAAACAATACATACCAGCTGAGAGACAAATACTGTTGGTAAAACTGTTTTTCACTAAAGTATAATATACTTAAGTAATGGATCCCAAGCTCCTATTGAAAAAAAAATCATTGCTTCTTGCAGAGAGAGTTTCAGCTTTTGAAGTTTTTAAAAATGAGCTCAGAGTAATCAAACGTTTCAACAATTGATGCTACTATGTATATTTACTTGTTCCCTGCACTGGAGCTTTGGAACATTGTACTCCAGTTTCCAATGGTTGACTCTAGAGTCTTTTTACAGTTCAAATAAGCTTTTATATTTCTAGAAACATAAATGATACAAAAAAGTACAAATGGCAAACTGTTTAGCACCAATTCATCATTATAATGGTACCATGATTTAGAATCTATGTCTTATAACTTGGATTAAGTTACAATAAACTAACAAATATTAGTTTTGTAATATTATGTAAACAGTTAAAACACCTCATTAACCACTCAAGGCACACATATACTGGAATCAGCATTTTTTGTTCAGCAATCTGTGAGCTTTCATATTAGACTTTATTTTGCTGATGTTATCAGATTATTTACACATTTTTTTATTTTACTTTATTTTATGTAACTTTAATTGTCCAGGTTAGCCCTATTAGGCCAGTGGTTTCCTTTCAAGGGAGACCCAAGATGATATTCATTCTGATTAGGGCAAATTTGTCCAGGTCTTTGGAGAACTTCCCTTTCACTTTTTGTTGGGTATGGCTTCCTGTTTTTGCAGAATGGATTTGGGGGTCGATGCAGGAGGTGAATCACTGTCAGGGTTGTTGGAGAATCGTTTAGAGAAGGAGTCTGGATGTACTGTCATTGCTCAGCATGTGCAGAATGTGCAGTGTCTCAGCAAGAACCAACATATTGTCATTATACAAGAAGGTGGTTTGAAAAATCATGTATTAACGTTCCTGAAGCTGTTAATCAGCAAATATCACTTGAAGAGGGAGAGACGCCAGTACTACAGGATATTGACACAAAAGTTATAAACACAGGTGCACAACGTCCTGCATCTGTTTGTGAAACAGAAGAAGAAAACTGTTTCTGAGACTTCTGGTGGTACTACAGTGCAAAAAAAAAAACTTATATGGACATATTTAAAATTATGAATGTTTCTGGGACTACACTGGGTGTGATCTTATAACACGTATCAGTGTATCTCTGTTAAAACAAATGAGCAATAAGCTAGATATTTAATTTGGGATTCAGTTATTGCTTCCTTGGGGTTCATATTGAAAAGGAATAATTTTGCAATTTTGTTAATGGATTAAGTATAAATTATTTACTTATTTTAGTTTGGATTTGTTTACTGAGAAAGTCCATCTGGGTATCAGAAATACCACTTTTCAGTGGAGTTCTGGGGAGAAAAGCTCTACAAAATTAAACTTACCAAAAAATTACAGGGATTGCTCAAATCAGTTGATATGTACATGGTAATACATACATAAATATTACATAAATCTGCAATGAGAATTATAATTTACTTACAAATTACATTATGAAATAGAGTAGGAAACAAGGAAGAACAGAGAGTACTTTATACACTGTTTGCTTAACAGCATTATGTGCGATAGAAATATTTTGTGGTATTGTTATTACAGCCACATAATACACTGCGGGGCAGTTTTAGGTGCAGATAAAGAAGAGAATGGTAGCAGGTGACTTATGAGGAATAACAGGTGAGGGCATGAAGGTGAGATGAGGCAGATGTAGGTTTGGAGGTGCAGCAGTAAAACTGAATATGGTAATACAGGAAGATGACCAGTACAAGTCCGATATAGTACTGTATAGTCAATATAGATGCTAGCGGGTCATCTTATATGCTAGAGTGAAAGATTGAGTGTGCGGTGGTTATACACTGTGGTTAACAAACAGTGCCGATGGAAAGAGTTTATCCAGGGAATTCATATGTGCAGAGCCATGTGTTCATGAGGTGTATTTTGAGTACTGATTTAAAAATGCTTAGGTTTTTTATTTGCCTCAATGGATGTGAAATGCTACTCCACTTCTTAGACATACAGTTGGAATAAAGGGAGTCTACAACTTTTTTTTTTTTTGTTAGAGTAGACCACAGAATTCTGTTTGGGGAGTATGGCTGGATAATGTTATGTAGGCTTGGTCACTTTTCAGGGTAGTGAATTATTTTTTTTAAGTTGTTAGTCGTGCATGTGGGAAAGTATGGGGAAGTTCTTGCCAGTTCAATTGCATAACTATGATGCAATGATGAGCTTTAAATTGTTGATTTACTAAAGTTGTATGTAGGATTGCTCAAGCTTAGCGGTCCAGATAAAGCTAAAATTGGCAAATACAACAGATGCACTGAGTAGGGTTGGTAGTAGATAGGCTTTTCCAATTTTTATTCTTCCACTGTCTGTGAGGTAGGGCTTTATCATGTAAAGAGATTCTAATTTCTGGTGAACCTTTTTGGATGACTACAGAATGTGATGATCAAATTGTAGCTATTAATCTATGTTAACACCGAACAGCTTGGTACATGAGACTAGCTCAATTTAAGTCTTGTCCTTTCAGGTAACTGTTTATGGCACTTTGCTGAAAAACAGCATTAATTTAGTTTTCTTAGAATTTAATAGGAGTTGAGAATTGTCAAGTCAGGTTTCAATAGTCAAGAAAGCCTATTGTGTTATATCTTGGAATGTTGGGTTATAAATTTAAGTATAAAAAGGAATATGTCATCTTTGAAAAATATTTTTGGTACTCTAGGAAGTCCGATCACCTGGCATTATATGGATGCTGTGAACTGGCATTTAAAAGGATGAGGCATCTGCAGAAGCACTGGAGAAGCAACTATACAAACATGCTAAAGGTACAATATTTTCTTTATTACAAAGACAGAAATATCTCTTATATGGTATGAAATTGGAGGACTCTCCTTTTCTACACAAATTAGTTAACTATAATGAAAAGAGAATGGGTCATATTAGAAATTTTAATAGCAAGCTACTATATTGTCAATTGAAGAGTATATGTTTTCTTCAAAAGTCTGTTCATAATGTGTATTCTGTCAGTCCTCAGTGGCCATCTATTGCATGGAATTATTAAACTTTTAGCACCACTATTGCATAAAATATGGTAAAACATATTAATGGTAAAGTGTTAAAACTGGCATTCCATTCACTAACGAATAATAGCTCTCCAGAAAAATATGGAATAAGCTGTGAGCATTGTTAAGTCTTCTGAAGGCTATAGTTCTAAAAGTGTTGACTGGTTGACTGTGGGTGTTACAGATAAAACTGTTTATAGGTACTAATAAAGATGATAATATACAATGACTGTCCATTAACATTCAAAAATGTGCACGCTGATTGGTCAGCCCAACCAGCATGCCCATTGTAAAATACAGCTTATACCGATAGAAAAAAGTCGGGTCACCCAGACTTTCTTGTATTAATATATGCTATGACTTTCCAGGTCAAGAGGTATGAAATTTCCAATCCGAACAGTTTAGAAGTACAAAAGAGACAGGACAGAAATACAAGGAAATTCAGGTATGTTATGCAAAACTAAAGAAACTTACCTGATTTTCCTTGTATTTCAACCCTGTCTTTTTCATACCTCAGAACTGTCCAGATTTCAAACTTTTTTCTTTTTCAAAAAAATAAAATAAAATAAAGAAGCAATAGAAATCTTCTTTTCTCTTGTACTTCCTTTCCAAAGCACTGATGTACTGCATAAGCTTGGGAACATATGTTCCATATGCATGAGCAGTACATTAAAAATATAACAGGATACCTAAAGAAAGCAGAACACCATAGAGCCATTATACAAAGACACTGTTTAAGAAAAGCAAGTGATATTTTTCTAAAATAATGTCATTGTATAATAGCAATAAACGACCCAAGGGTCGCCGTTGTTTAATCACTCGGGCTTCACCCTCATGATTAGACCACACCATCCAAGTTGTTGGTTATTGCTACATTAATAACTGGAGACCAGTTACTCTTATTAATACTGATTATACATTTTTCATGAAAATATTGCAATATATGATTAGAAGAGTATTACAATAAGTTTTAGATATGCATATTTATGGAGTTAAAGGTATCTTTATTAAAGAGATGCTGCTTTTATTTAAGGAAGTAGTTGATTGTATTCTAAGAGAAAACACAAATTGTAAAATTCTTGTTTGTGATATTACCAAAGCATATAACAATATTAGTCATGATATGTTATGAGATATTTTGAATAATTATGACTCTCATCCCAAGCCTTTAACAGTTATATGATCTATATATGAGAATAATTATAACAAGATATTAATTATTGGGCAGCCAAGTAACAATATCAAGTAAACAATAGAGTGAAACAGAAATGCTCTTTGAGCAATACCCTGTTTGCTTTGGCTAGTAATGCTGTTATTTTTAACTGCCAGAATTACTTAGCCAAAGTCTTTCAGTGTGTTAGACTAAATATTCAATTTCCTTTTATGGCTTACACTGATGCCATTCATAGTGTGGAGAAAGATGTGGTTTGGATGCTGAAAGCTATTCTGATAGCAAAGAGAGAATTCTTGTTTATAGGGATAACTTTAAATAAGCATAAGAGTCAAGGGATGGCACACTACTCTGCATAATATTCCTTGCAGATGGCAAGGAGGGTTAAGGCTCTTAACTATAGTTCCTAAGGTGCAGGGTTTGACTCCCTTAGCCCTCATTTGCCTACTATGTGACCTTGAGCAAATTACTTAACCAGGCATTGTTCATGGGTTACCCTGGAAAAGGAACTCTGTGTCCAGTAGACATACTTGGTTAACAAATCAATATTACTATTATTATGTAGTGAAATTACTTTAAAGGGTATAATGTTTGGTGATAAGAACCTTGCAGAAACAATGTGGTCAAATATGCTTCTCTACAGCCTATTACAGTATGTACTTTAATTTTCCTAAGATGTATGCACGTATGAGTAAGATTCACTTTTTTGAATATGACAAAGAAAAACTAAGATGTATGGCTGGAGTATTTATGCTGCCTAAGAAATTTGAACCATCTTTATTATAGTTATGTTTGAAGTTATTTGGGATTATAAAGCCAACCCTATTAAAGATGTTATTCTGTATTGTGACAAGGCTGATTGTGAATTTTATTTATTTATTAATTTATTTATTTTGACATCATTACATCTTTTTTGGGGTTTTGCTGTAAAATAACTCATAGATGGATAGATATTTTAGGTTCTGTTTTATGAAAAATTTATTTATTTTGGACTGGCATGCAAATATTAAATAAAAAATGATGTTATGATAATCTGGAACTGAGTGAGTATCAGAGTAGGATTATTTTGTGGAAATGTATAACTACAGATGTCTTACCTACATGGAAAGCTTGGTATGAGAACATTATGAATGCCAATGCTTAGTGCTGCTGTTGCTCACAGGATAGCTTTTATTTGGCATTTATTAAACACCTCTGCACTTCATGTAAGGCCTCAAAGCAAGGGTAAGCAGCACAATATGCTAATGAAGGTTTAAGTAACTGAATTATACTTTATGCTAATTAAGCAATCAACAAGGCGGAGCTATTCAGGAACATACAGAGAGTGTGCACACTCAGTGCTCCTTTTTGCCCTGAAATCTAAAACTCTTTGGAATACAGCCACAAAAACACTTAGAAAAAATGCTAGGGATTGCTGCTGCCATCATTAACCTGCATATGCAATTGACTTTAATTCAAGGTGTTTGCTGCTGCTACCACACCTTGGCTTATGGACTGCATAAAACAGATATTGCAGAGTGATACAGGGTGGACAGGCATACATTAGAGGAAATATGCAACCTCTGCTGCCCTCACCAGAGGCCTCAAAGAAATCATGGAGAATCTATCTCAGTGGAAACAAATATGTGCGTAGCATTTCATATACTAGCTACATATACTTTACAGAGACCCACAGGGGATATATTAGGAGTGTCACAGGCCTCGGCTACTAGAATCTTATATCAGTTTCTAAATGCAATGCTATAATATGCAAGTAATCATATCTGTTTCTCACTTACTTCAGAGGAGAAAGGCCATCCAACAATTCTTTGCCATAGTACACTTACCTGAGGTTCTGGGGGGCATATATTGCACACACATAAACATAAAAACTCCACCCAGTGAAAAGGTAAGGAGGTACATCAGTAGGAATGGATACCACTGTGTCAACTGTCAGGTGTCTGTAATGCCCAAGGGATCATCTTCAATGTATGTACAGCTAAAGATGGCAGTTCTCATAACTCACATGTATGGAATACCTGTGACCTGTATACAAGGTTTTCTAGGTGAGAATTCCACAAGGGCATCTAGTGGAGGATGCAGGTTATGCACTGGAACCTTGGCTCATGGCAACCACGAGAAACTCACACAACTCAGCTGAGCAAGGATACAATGATGCCCATGGGCAGACTAGAAATATTATAGAACATGTATTCTGCTTGCTAAAATCAAGATTCCAGTGTTGAGACATATCAGGTGGTGCCCTACAATATGATCCAGTCACCTCAGCCAAAATACTCACAGTATGTGCCATGTTGCATAATACAATTCTCAGCAAACAGCTTTAACAAGGACAACAAGGCTGAAGACCACAATTTCCAGGGCTAGCAGCTCCAGTGGACACAGATGATGACCAGATAAAAAAAACAAATGAAACCATACACAGGTACAAATGTTTCTTATCCTGGTACCTCAGCTTTTTGCCTTCAAGGGATAACCAGTCCAAGTTACCAACAGAATAAATTGTCACACTAATTGATTAAAATTAATCAATTAGCATTAAAAATTTAAATACCCATACTTTTAAAGTGACCATGTGCCTTACAAAAACAAAACTAAAAAAATAACCATGAACACACAAAAAAAATAAATAACCCCTCCAAAAAAAAAAATGCTATTAATACAACTAAACAGATTAAAACTTGAGCACTACTTCCTGATTGAGACCCCTAGGGGAAAGAGTACCATAATTAAAAATGAACGTAGTTTCAAGTTGATTTAATCTCCTAACAAAATCCCATCTCTCACCCAACACAAGCTGTGCTAAAACACTAAAAAAATAAAGATTCTCCATCACCAGAATGTACCTTCAGAAAGTGATTAGCAACAGGGCTATTTTTATTACCCTTCCTAATGTCAGACAGATGTTCCAAAATTCTAGTGTTAACCTTCCTTTTGGTTTGCCCGATATACCATTAAACTATATTGCACCCACAACCTAAAATATAAATAACACCATATGAATGACAATAAAACCTACCCTGGGACACAAATTTACATCCATTGATAAAGGTACTGGAAATATTCTGAATCCTTCCACATACACTACAGTTACCACAAGGGAAAGAACCCACTGGCTTAGAAGAAACTTTTCATCCTAAAACAGGACAATTGAGCAACTCTTTCAAATTACAGAACCGACTGTAAGAAAAAGAGATATGCTCAGGGAATATTTAAATTTTGAATGTTAATTGATTAATTTTAATCAATTAGTTTGACTATTTATGCTGTTGGTAACTTGATTTGGTCATCCCTTGAAGGCGAAAAGCCGAGGTACCAAGATAATAAACATTTGTACCTGTGTGTGTGGCTTCATTTGTTTTTTTCTGGTCATCAGTTTTTATTTTTTTGATTTTTGTCATGTCTTTGAATACAGATAATGAGTCTGAGAAAGAACCACCAGCTGCAAATGCTGCTGGCAGACACAGGTGTGCACATTATGACATGGCTTTGGCTAAGAGGCAAAGGATAGCATACACAATTATTACCTAACTGAAAATCTAAGCTCCTAAGCACATACAAATATGAAAACTAATGCCTATCAAATTCCACAGTCTTTACTTAATCATGTAATGGTTGTGTTCTGTCAGCATCAAAGTCAAGCCCCCAAACATACATCTTGTAGCTGCAAGTATCATCAGTGTAAATGATGCTCGTTTAAAAAAATAATATATAGAAATGATTTCTGTCATATGCAAATATTTATGTCACTAAGGTGAAACATGGCTCAGCTGTACAATAATGTCTACATTAACTCATGACTGAGTTATGTAATATATGATTCTGCCCAATACTGTGCATCACGCATTTCAGGTGACCAGTGAAGATAAACCAACACTAAGCAGGTCAATGTTAGCATCATTTGCACAGGTATAGCATGTAATTATTAGCTATCTGTTATGACTGCAGTACTAAGAATAATATAACAAATACAATGAGGGTCAAGAAGTCCATATAAATGAGAAGGACAATAATTAGCAATTAAAGATTTTTTTTTTGCAATACATTCAATGAAAACAGGTATCTCACTAAGCAAGCATCAGCTATCCACTCTGCGTTAGATATAAGCATCTCAAAGTCACAAATAAATTTGCAAAGAGCGGGACACAGTCATCATTACTTGCACAGGGTGGATGGATGGGGCTGGTTATAAGACGCAAGCCTGACACCAAAGTGAGAGTGTGTGTGAGGGAGAACAAAGGTTTCAGCAAGTATGCAACTGTCAGGGCCAGAAGCAAGAGATTTATATCAGTCAATAGTAATGTTTATATAACTTGTGTGTGTAAAGTAGCATGACCAAGATGACTTTTAATGTGTGTGTGTGTGTGTGTGTGTGTGTGTGTGTGTGTGTGTGTGTGTGTGTGTGTGTGTGTGTGTGTGTGTGTGTGTGTGTGTGTGTGCATGCGCGCACGTGTCTGCATGAACACAATCAAGCACTGTGCTAGAACTACATCCTGAAGGGTGTGAGCCATGCATGGTATAGTAGTCAGTTCAGCATCATTACCACCACCCCCTCTCTAAGATAAGAATACCTCTGCCAGGAGTTGCATTGCTAGTTCCATGGCCCTAGCTAGAAGTTGGAGTGCTACCTGAATGTGAACAGTGTCTGCTGGATGAGCTCTCATTATGAAAACATCAATGACTATGTGGATGCCACTTCTGGGTGCGTACTCCTCAATCAGTGATGGAGCACTGGAAGTAGTGCCATTACAATAGTGGGATCTGGCACAGCTATGTTGTCTAACACATGATGTTGTAGTGCCTCTCTGGCCACAGGGATGATGATCTCCCCATATAGACATTCCATTAGAGACATTGCCCAATCTAGTGTGTCATTCATCCTGTCCAAGGAATCACCCACAAGATGTTCTTCGTGTTTCACTGTTGCAGTCATTACATTTGGGTAATCTGCTGGCAGGTTGCCCTCTATCGGCCTGAATAACAAAGTCTTGGGTCCTGCGTAGGTTGCTGTCTCCTCTTCCATGATGTCAGGTCATCAGGGAAATAAAACATGCAGCCGACACCATTTCATTCAGTCTTTCTTGCCGCGCGGTGCCCGAAGCAAAAGCAGTTCGCAAGTGCCAGTCGGCCGACTCCTGAAATTTTTGCATTCGAGTTTCAGAACCGAAGTCTTCAAACTAAAGCTAAGTACCCCGTTGGGGAAACTTTTTCTTGCTCCTTACCGATGTCAGTAAAAGTTAATAATTGCATTACTTGTGGGAAGCAAATACCTCATAAGGATTTCCATTTATACTGTATTCCTTGCCTAGGCCAAGATCATAACGTGCCTTGCTGTCGGTTTTGTGCTAGATTTAACCAACGCACTATTAAGCGTCGGTATAGTTTTGCTTCTAAATATTTTGGATCAAGATTTAATTATCCTGAAATGTCATCAGACTACCGGAGTTCACAAAAAGCACAAAGAAAAAGACAGAGACAGGCCGTTGAGGTCCAAAACCGATGACGAAGCTTCTCCTAAGCCAGTCTAGTTCGCCGGTACTCAGTAAGGCGCTTTTGCAGCTCCTGATACCCGCTACTTTTGAGTCGCAGGCCTCTACCGAGACCCATGCAGAGTCCGGTATGCCGCGAGATGCTCAGAATATTGAACCCGTGGATGTCTCTCCCTTGGATGGGTCTGGAGCTGCTGAGCAGGCACCGGCTTCTGAGGGTGTTTTCAGGCCTCAACATTTTTATATAAAACTGATGCCAGCCTCAAAAACAAGGTCAAAAGCATCTTCTATGTCTAAAAAAACCAACGCATGAGCCACGTGCTCAGGCCACTATGCCTTGATCAAAATGACTGAGGACTTAATTACCTTGATCAGGGGTTCCCAACCCCCCCCCGCTAAGAGGCCTAGGCAAGGCACTGATTATGAATCTTCAGATCAGGTTTCCATTTCTTCTGATTCCTCTTCTGATCAGGAATTTTCCATTCCACCCTATGAGGATTCTGATGCAGAGGAATCCATCCCATCTGCTTCTCCTCCTGAGGATTACTCTTTTGGTGAAACTTTGCATACTTTAAGGGAACATTTTCACTGGGTGAGTCAGGACTTCTCTGAATCAAAAAAGAGGCTTAGGGATTTCCTTCTTCTTCCTCAGCATAGGCCTTTGGCTATACCTCCTGTATTAGACATTGTTGATGATGTGTTTTCGGAATCAAGCATGGCTCCTGATTCCCTACCTCTGGATCCTAGTAAGACGGACAGATATTACAGGGTTCCTGACTCACACAAATTTCTATTAAAAAATCCTGCTGCTGACCCTGAGACTATTTCACAGGGTCCCAGGAGTGTTAAGGCCTCTACAGCCAAAAATCCTACCCCCTCTGGCAGAGATTCCAGGGCGCTGGATAGATAGGGAAAGAAGGTTTATACGTCTGCTACCTTGGCAATCAGAGCCTTAAACTGCCAATTTCATATGCTTAAATATCAACAGCATGTTATGGGCCTACTGAAACAAAAAATAAAGAATTACAGGAATTATTGCATTCAGCAGAAAAAGTTGGAAAGCATACTTTGCAATGTGGTTTTGATTCCTTGAAGGCCTCTTGCAGGGCCGCAGTTACTGGATCTGTGATTAGAAGGCATACCTGGCTCAAGGAGCAAAATCTGCCTGATCATGTTAAAGCTAAATTGTTGGATGCCCCCTTGCAGCATGACACTCTGTTTGGTAATAAGGCAGAAGAGGTTTTAAAGAAAATGGAAGACAAAGCTAAATCTATGCAAACTGTAAAAGATTTCTTGCAAGTGCAGCCACCCAGGTTCAGTAGGCACTGGCCTACTAAAAATTGGTCCTTTCCGGTGCCCAACAGAGCCACTCAAGGCAAATCCAGGCACTCAAAAATCTCCAGATACCAATCACAGGGTTCTTAC
Organism: Protopterus annectens; assembly: GCF_019279795.1. Lineage (NCBI taxonomy): Eukaryota > Metazoa > Chordata > Ceratodontiformes > Protopteridae > Protopterus > Protopterus annectens. The sequence continues at coordinate 1,414,269,068 of NC_056735.1, forward strand.
AGGTCAAAGCAATGGGGTGCCTCCACCTCCAAATCTGGAGGAAACAAAGGACAACCCTACAGTAAGCAGTCTCAATGACTTTCCTCTACCATCACCAAGCACTTATCTTTTGGCAGCCCCCTTGGGGGGAAAACTAGCACTTCATGCAACAAATTGGCAGTTAATTACCCAGGACAAGTGGGTATTGAACATAGTATCCCAGGTGTACAGATTTCATTTTCATACTTTGCCAATTCCAAACGGATGGCCAGATCTGCCACAAAATCAGTGGGCAGAGGCTCAGAAACAAGTTATGTCCCTCATGGATGTGAGGGCTATTCAGCCAGTACCAGAAAAGGAAAAAGGACAAGGTTTTTATTCAGGACTCTTCCTGGTACCCAGAAAAGACAATTATTGGTGTCCAATACTGGATTTATCAATTTTGAACATGTTCCTGGACATTCCAAAATTCAAAATACTGACTTTACAACAGCTACTGCCTATGCTGGGCAGAAATGCTTGGTTAATGACTCTAGACTTAAAAGAGGCATACCTGCATATTCCAATAAGAATCATGCAGAAGATACCTCTGCTTCAAGGCAGGTGTTTTGCATTACCAATTCTCTGCACTACCCTTTGGCTTATCTACTGCACCCAGGGTCTTTACAAAGTGCCTGGCACCAGTAATTGCATTCTGCAGACAAAGAGGTATAAAAATTTATCCTTATCTGGACGACTGTCTCATTCAAGCAGAGGACAAGGACACTCTTCTTCAACATCTGGCATTTGTAAAAAGGCTTCTAACATGCCTGAAGTACACTATAAATGAAAAGAAATCTCAACTGGTACACTCTCAAATAATTACATTCCTGGGTGCAAGCTTGAATACAACTGCCCAGATGGCCTACCTTACACCAGACAAACAAAGGCAACTGACAATATACTTCAAACAAATGGCAACAAAAACCCAATTATCTGTAAGACAGATTCTGCAGGCTGTGGGGTTCATGGCATCCTACATTCTACTAATTCCATATGCAAGACTGCATATGAGGAAACTTCAATGGTACCTAAAAAGTTTATGGAGCCAACATTGTCACAGTCTGGAAACAATGATACCTCTCATTCCCTGCCTACAACAGGAGTTTCTTTGGTGGGCGGAGACATGTCACCAAAACAAGGGACTGTCTTTCACTCTACCCCCTGCCACCCAAACCCTAACTACAGATGCATCAGGCTATGCTTGGGGGGCCCACCTGGCAGGGAGATGCATTCAGGGCAAATGGAGCCCAAAACAAATGCATCTGCATTTCAACCAGAAAGAGATGCTAGCTGTTCAGAATGCTCTGACAGCTTTCAAGGACTTACTTCATCCAGAACAACTACTGATAAAGACAGACAACACCACGGTTATGTGGTACATAAACAAGCAGTGGGGTACACATTCCTACCCCCTTTGCAGACTAGCCATGACATTGTGGAACACGGCTTTGACTTACCAAATACATCTTCAAGCTCAATTCCTGCCAGGAAAACAAAATACTCTGGCAGACGACTTAAGCAGAAATCTTATGGACCCACACGAATGAAAACTGGATCCACAAATCTTCAGCATGTTAGCACGGAAATGGGGGAGCCCAGACATAGATCTATTTGCCTCTCCCCAAAATTATCAGCTGAACAAATATTGCACAAGAATTCATCACAAAAAAGCATGGAAAGTGGACGCCCTGTCCTTCAGTTGGAAAAACCTATCAGTCTATGCCTCTGCCTCTTCTCTCCAAGGTCTTACTAAAAGTCAGACAGGAAAACCAAAAATTATCCTGGTTGCTCCACACTGGCCTTGACAATACTGGTACCCACTCCTAAGGAATATGTCTCAACTCCCCCCTTGGTACTTGCCTCAAATACCTCATCTACTGTCTCAGCAGAACAATCAAATTCTGCACACTCAGCTCTAAACTCTAAACCTTGCAGCATGGCTGATCATTTAATTATTCAAACAACACCTCTCAGTAAATTTGTGATGGATGTCATTTTGGAAGCCAGAAGGCCTAGTACTAGAAAATCTTATGCTGATAAATGGAAGAGATTTTGTGCTTGGAACCAAGCACAAGGAACAGACACAGCAAAGCCCAATATTCCTCAGATTGTACAATATTTGACTGAGATGCTTGACAAGGGCCTATCTTTTTCTTCAATAAAAATCCATGCCTCTGCTCATTACAACACAGAGCCTCCCCTCTTATCTCATCCTCTGCTTAAACATTATCTTAGAGGGGCCAAAAATTTAAGGCCTCCCAGAAGATCTCCAACTCCTGCATGGGACCTCAGTTTCATGCTGGAAAAACTCACCCTGCCTCCTTTTGAACCAGCAGCTACTGCGGATATAAAATTTCTATCTTGGAAAACAGCTTTTCTCCTGACAGTCACTTCAGCAAGAAGGGTTTCAGAACTACAGGCTCTCATGGCAGTGGAGCCTTTTATTATATTTTACCTGGACAGGGTGTCCCTCAGAACTAATCCTTCTTTTATGCCTAAGGTGGTATCCAGTGTGGCTCTTAACCAGACCATTCATTTGCCAACATTTTACCCAAATCCGCAGAACAAGGGGGAGTGGATTCTGCATTCATTGGATGTGCACAAACAACTAAGATTCTACTTAAAAAGGACCAAATCTCTAAGAAAATCTGAGCAACTACTGGTAGCATTTGCTGCAGGGTCAGAGGGGAAGGCTATATCAAAGCAGACTATTTCTAAGTGGATAAGCCACTACATTCGTTTCTGCTATTTGCACCATGGTAAACCTGTGCCCAGGGGGATCAGATCACATTCCACCAGGGCTGCCTCTACTTCAGCAGCTTTTCTCAGAGGAGTTCCAACCAAAGACATTCTAGAAGCTGCTACTTGGAGCTCAGTTCATACCTTCACAAAGCATTATCATTTGCCTCTCTTTTCCAAATCCAGGGCAGGCTTTGCCACTGCAGTCCTGCAGGGCCTTATAGCTGCTCCTAATGCTGTTTAGTTCCATCCTCCCATCCATAGCTTTGGGATTCTACCCAAATGTAATGACTGCAACAGTGAAACACAAAGAACATAGTACAGTTGTGTACACGTACCATAAATGTAGATGTTCGAGTGTATTCACTGTTGCAGTCCGGGTTACCCACCCGGCATCCCCCTTTCTATACCTTTCCTTTCCTTCACTATTCTCAAAAGCCTTTGTGGTGTATTTGCTTTTAATTGAAGGAAAAGTTTATGTTTCTAAAAGTGCATCTATATATTTACTGTTTATATATATATATATATATATATATATATATATATATATATATATATATATATATATATATATATATATATATATATATATATATATATATATATATATATATATATATATATATATATATATATAGTTTTTGCTCCCCATTTGGGGGGCACCTGACATCTGGGGCAAGAAAAACTGAATAAAATGACATCGGCTGCATGTTTTATACCCCTGACGACCTAATGTCATGGAAGAGGAGGCAGCAACCGATGCAGGACCCAAGACTTTGTTATTCAGGCCGATTGAGGGCAACCTGACAGCAGATTACCCAAATGTAATGACTACAACAGTGAATACACTCGAACATCTACATTTATGATAAGTGTACACAACTGTACTTTTCACGCAGTAAGGTACATCAAAATGCACAACATTTAGTACTCACACTACCTCTTCTGAGGCCCTGGTGCAACATGCCTGTGCCACCGTGATGGCTCTGCACATCCATTGCATGGCACCTAATGACGCACCAACATCAGGAGGAGGATGGCAGCAGGCATCCTCCAAACACCTTTACTGACACTGCTGTGTGGCACTCCACCTTCATGATGACTATGGGGAGACTCAGCCAAATCTGGATCTGGGGTAACCACACTACTCTGGTCAACTGTGTCACCCTCAACCTGTTGTATGTCTGAGGGTTCCGTGGTATAGGTGTGTGTAGATTTACTGAGCGCATCCAAAATATGGACAGGTGATGTAAGAGCTACAACCTCAGTGTCATACTAACCCTCTGCACCTCCAGACTGTGCCTCTTCATTACTGCCATCATCGTCATAGGCTATCGATACTTCGACATCAGACAATAGGAGTACTACTGTGCTGGTGGAAGGATCACCTATGATAACAAGTAATCAACACAACAAAAAAGAAATAGAATAAAAACTGATCAAACTTATGTTATGAAAAATGTAATTTAAGCAAGAATAGATGCAAATACAATTAAAAAGGATTTTCATGTATACTTAACTCTAATTTATGTACAGTAATAAGAATAAAAAATGTGTGCTTATTATGTACAGAAGAAAGGGAGATGAAACACATACGATAAGCATCATAATGCAAATGACACAAGAACCAGAAAATAATCCCCTTTACATCTGCATAATAAGAAACATTTTATACAGTAGTCTACTCTCCAATTTCCTTCTTCCACACCATTTTTTCCCTTTATCTCCATCTATCTTCTCCCCCACCCTTCTTGTTTGCTCTGTATATTATATATTATACATATCTTGCATATATATATATATATATATATATATATATATATATATATATATATATATGAGATCCGGACACATGCTCGACTAGCATATGTCCGAATCACAAAACATCGAACACACATACACGAAAGTGCTTAACATCGACAAGTGCTTCAGTGTATGTGTGCCTGTTTCATAGATCGGACTACAGTGCGGGTAAGGGAAAATTCCCTTTTCCCCACTGTAGTGCAATCACGGAGTGAGAATAATAAAGTAGGGGGTGTGGGGGGCACATCTCCCCCACGTGGGGGGTGCAGGGGGGCAAAGCCCCCCTTCAGAAATGTAGATTTTTTTTTGAACTACACATACACAGAAGTGCTTTTTGATGTTAAGCGCTTTTGTGTATGCATGTTCGATGTTTTATGATTCGGACATATGCTAGTCGAGCATGTGTCCTAATATATATATATATATATATATATATATATATATATATATATATATATACAAGAGAAATTATTTTATTACACAGCATACCTGGAAGTTCAGCAGTCGACACACTTTGGTTGTCCTAGAAATCAGCAGCAACATCAACTATTATATGGGAACCTCCTGATCAGCTGTCTGGATTTATAACAGTTGACAGGAATTCCTATGTCTCAGTCAGTAGTGGTTTGGTAGCAGGACCATCACCAGTAGCCATCCATTCACAAGCAATTGCAGCCACCTGATGTTTGGTGTTCTTATAATATCATTGGCTTGATGTCTTAATTTATGAAAATCATATCCATGTCCTCCTACTGCATTCATATTTTTGAACACCTGCTTCCAGATACGGCCACAGGAGGACTTGTCACCTCTGCCTCTTTCTAACAGGAATGAGCCATTTTGCCATATGGCCTGTATGATAACATCATTCTATACACTGTGTATGGTGGTTTATGGGAGCCAGATGTCTTGGGCAAGATAAAAAGAAAATTAAGCAAAACATGAGTGTTAAAAGAAATATGTATGAATGTATTCAGCATTATGCACAAAATAAATTAAAACTTGGCTCCCTATGAGTACACATAGTCAATACAGACATCTAAGCCCCCCCTGCACAAAAAATATAATGAAAATCACTGATAAAAATCTGTGAGGATGACAACAGTTGTGTAACTGTGTACTAAATAGCAGCATTAACAAATACAGTTATTTTGATCTCCACTTGTATTAATAGTAAGGAGGTGTCTATCACAGTGTTAACATATTCGTTTGGCTACAGATGTAACCCCAATGACATTGCCAATAGTGATATAATACATTTTTGGAACAAATCTTCAGATTCTCACAGAAAATTTTCTATAATGACAGGTAACATTTTACATCCAAAAAAATTTAATTCAGAGAAATAACTGATATGCAATGGCTGTGCCGGCAGTAATGGGCAAATGATACAGACAGTAAAGAATGTTATTGTGAAATGTAATCCATCAGTAATGTAAAAATAAATCACTTTTTAAAAAACAGCAGCATACATTTACAGAAAATCAGTTCTTAAAGTATAAAAAAGTATTGCAAGTCAAACATCAGTATCGAACTCTCTGGATCCATACTGTCTCCCCTACTATGATACAAATTCCTTACCAATACGATTAGCTTATATAATTCAGCTTCAGCTCTCTTAACACTGTGGCTATGCAAATCAGGTGTGAATTCATTAGCATTCATGAATTCTACAATCCAAACTAAGTACAGGGCAGCTAAACATGGTGTGAGGACCTCCATGATTGCATGCGCACACCTTAGCACTGCAATGCCAAGCATTGAAAAGTGTTATTTGTTAAGGATTTGCAAGTGTGAGTGATTAGTCTAACTCTGCATGAAAAATCAGTGTTTCACACTCTTTCTTCTTTGATGTACATTTACTAAGGGTATGGGAGGGTGATGTGAGCTACCAAAAAGTCAGGGATCGCATTCACTGACTTAACAGATAAACATAATATTTTTATTAATTGCTTATGACCACAGTGTGCTTCTGAGTAAAAATCTGTCTGCAGTTCTAGTGAAATGCATTACACATTCAAGATATCAAAAGCAATACAAATGGCATTGCATTCAAGTTAGAAAAGCACAGATAAGAAATGATGCTCATAAAACAAAGAGAACAACTGCAGTGTTGTAAATATTTATTTAATACTATGAGAGGAAGTATTAACTTAACTGTTGCCAATATCCAATTTATCCATACATGTACTGGCAAATTACAATTGACAGCTTTAAGAACTTGGTTATGTTGCACCTTTAAGGTCAGTTTATACAATGTCACATCTTGAGTATATGTAATCTACTTTTTATTCTTCCTAATATATGTCTGTGTATGTGGCAAATAGTGAAAATATTTTTGCTATTGTTAGAGTACTTCAATACACCTGCCATACATGTAGCTAGACATTCTCAGTACATTTAAGTGAGTAACACAAATATTACTGAGCATGCCACAGAACATATGTAGTAACACCTGTACATTAATGTTTTTCACTGCAGTTATATTACTGCTTAGCATTAATATTACTATCCAACACATGCTTGACTAATACATATTTAAATTTACAATACCCATGCTCTATGGTTACAGGTGAAAACAAATGTCAAAGACATGTCCTTTTCTCTTTTTTTTCAAATATTTTTTTTATTTTCCAAATAATATAATGTTTAACGATACAATCATCAATAAACAAGTATTATAGTGTATATAAAGACATGTCCTTTTCTGATGTGTATGAGATAACAAATGTAGGTTTCATTTATTCCTGTTTATACATGATGAAGTGGAGAATACAGCAGTACTAATGGTTACATCAGATAATTTTCTGTACATGCATTTGATATGCAATAACTGCAGTATATGCAAATATCCCCAATGTATCTACGCACCTACATTGTCTCAACTCAGCATTTTATTAATGATTATCACATTTACCCCCTCTTGTTACACTGTTGCTTTCTGTCCTCTCACATCCTTTGTCAGCATGTCCATTTTTATTTATGTATTTGGGTCAATAAAGTGAACAGGATTACATTTTATTAAATCAATATAAATCATTTATGTTCTTTTTTTAACTAGTCACAACTTAATTATATGTGGACATTTTCACAGTTTATCTTCCCCTGCTTTGTTTGTGTACTAATCTCACTGCATATTTGAGTACATTTTCCCCAGTTAGTTTCCCCTGCTTCTTATTTGTTCACTAATCCCACCATATCTTAGTACCGTTCCCCTCTTTAGCTGCTCCAGATTCTTGTTTGTGTGCTGATCACAATATATGAGACAGATTCCCTGTTTACCTTCCCCGTTTCCTTTTTGTGTACTACCATTATAGATGACTACAGTTTCCCCATTTATCTTCACTTGCATATTAATTATTTCATGAAACTTGCCCTTACCTTGTATTAGGCTGTTCACACACGCTCACTCACTAGATTTGCCTACAGGCAACATTTGTTTACATCATGTGGTTGAGCCTCCATGCTTCTTTTCATGGACACTAACACTTCTGCTGGCCTCAAAAAGGTGCTGATAAATGTGTAGGCTTGCTTAAAAGCATGAATATGTATTGTGTACTGCTATTAATTGTGCTAACATCATTATATTGTGTAGACTTAGCACAAAGTGTACATGGTTATTAATAAATCCCAGGGTATGTCTCAATGCTTTTATATTAAACCATAGGGTTGATAAAAGTTTTCTTCTAGTACAACTGCTGTTACTGAAAGGCAAACAGATTTAAGAAGGATTTTGAACTTCAAGATTTTCTATGTAGATTATTATTGAATAAACTGCCAGTTAAAAGACAGATGAGATATAAATAGCTATCCAAATGTTTTTCTAGCTTGTAGTAGACATCAGGTCTTTTGAAAATGCATTCAAAAACATTTTTGCTGTTCCCCTTTCCAAACTATCACTCTTGATACAATTTCATAAAGGTTGTATAGCAAAGTAGAAATTCAAGACTTCAAATTTGTATATATAATGCAAATGTGTGCTTTATCAGTACTTTGAAAAAATATTTTTGTTATATAATTAAGTAACCACCTTTGGGATGTTCAACATGTTTTGCCTCAGTTAAATAAATGGTTATGGCATAAAGGGGGAAGGGTAACTAGTTATCAAACTACTATACTGTATTTGTGTTCCATTTCTTATATTTATATATTGCTGGGTTGTTTTTTTAATAAAATTCCCCTACTTTTTTCAATAAATGCCATGAGATCTTTTACATTCAACAGAGCTACCACCAACTCAGGCAGATGGGGCCTTGGTTTAACATCTCATCTGAAGAATGGTACACTCAGAAGTGCAGCACCCTTTTTATTATAAAATGAACCCAAATACTTGGGCTGGAAATAGAACCCACCATCTTCTGATTTTCCAGCAACAAAGACAAACATGTGACCTGTTGAGACACTGATACAGAATATAAAAATTATAACTATATGAAAAATAAGTATACAAAAAAGAGCTTAACATTTCTAATAACACCAAACAAAGGTCAAACTTCAATGGTTATGTTGCATATCATATAAGAATTAAGATCAAATCTGTCAATAACTTGTGTATAGGATGATTTCACAATTATTAATGCAAATATAAATATATAATACTAGGCACCTTAGCTGATAGCTTCAAAAGTAGTTGTTCGGCATAGGGTTGAGATCACTGAAAAGCATGGTCCAGTTTCCCAAGTGTCTTAGAATACTGTCTGCTTAAGTGACTAGCTCAGAGTTACAGCAGTCAAATTAAGGATGAAATGAATCAAGCCGGGACTACAAGAGATAGCTCATTAACAGCTCATAACTTTAATCCCTCTGCACTATTTGCCAAACCTAGAGAAACTTGGAAGTGTCACTAGGCTTTAATGAGTTTAAATGAAACCTTAGAATTGGATCACTTTATTTACAAGCAATATACTAAAAGTACCAAATGTGGCCTGGCAATTTAGCACAGAAGCTTAAGGCTATCAGTTGCCAATAACTTTCATCTTGTAGTCCTGAGTGTGCATCCATCAGGCTCCATATGTTTGCCTCCAGTATAATTCTGAGCAAATCATTTAACCAAACAGTGATCCTGGGTCACCCATTAAAATAGTTACTTATGTCTAGTGGTTTTACTAGTTTAAAAAGAAATGAAATCTAACATGAACTTTGAAGACACATAAGACCTATATGTCTATGATATGTACAAATTGTTTAGGCTGCAAGGCTTTAAAAAAAAAACACTTAATGCTTCTTACATTACATTGTCAGCATATTGGTGACACCAGGTGGGATTATACTCCCATCCATTGCATCCGGAAGAGAAATGGACGAGCATCATACCTCTCAATCTTTTAATGTAAGAAATCTGGACAATGCCTAACATAATGGGGGTACAATGGCCCAAAAATAGGGACAGATTTTAAATATTGCTCTTATAAATTTAAAAAGTTGCTAGAATAACAGGATCTGTATTAGCATGCATTTTTAAAGGACATAAAGTCAGAAACTCAAACGTATGTCTATTTAGTGACATCCTTCCTCAGTGATTTGCCAGAAAACCACAAATTTTATGATGAAAAGACCAAAAATATGAAGTAAAAATCTGGACATTCTGTGAAAGTTGGTGCAGTTGAAAGCTATGCTGAGGATATATAATACTGAGTGAGACTATTTGATACTGAATTACAAATATTAAATATCCCAGTCCAGTACTATGTAGCCTCACTTGGAAGTTGTAACTGTGCATTTAGTCAGAATATATATCTGCATCTTAGTATATTACTACAGTGAGGTGGGGGCCTCTTCACCATGTAACATCTATAAACAAATTATGATTTAATAGGATTCTCCTGGTCAACAAATTAAAATAAACAGTCATGACTTTCCTGAAGTAAATTATATGTATACTTTGACATATCTTATTCTGAATTTAGCTGTATGCATTTTTCTATGACTTACACTGAACTCGTGTGTATGTACACTAAGTTTGTCTTCTCAAATTGTCTAGCCAGGCTATAAAATTGCATTTTCTGCTTTGCCAATTATGTTTCCATTTTCTTTGCTTATGTTTACTAATTTAATGCTTTTGAATGGGTTAAAGAGTTCATGTAGTCAGTGTAGTATCCAAATTGTCCATATTAATATTATTGGACCCCAGCTTGTGTTTTCTTTTTAATAAATATGTTGCACATTTATTCCACAGGAAGGGACTGCGTAAGGGAAAAAAAGGCAAAGCAGTGTTGAACTGATGGCTAGATGATTCCAAAAGGAAAAAGTTAGATGTCATACTTGTTAATGCACTAACTAATAATAAGAAGTTATGTACCTACCATAACGTTCCATGTTAGTTGTCTTCATCTCGCCTTCCTTCTTGCTGTTTGGGATCGGAGCCAATCCTCGGCTCTGACTCGGCCATCTTCAATAGCTCGAGAGCTGTTTACTGGCTCGAGGCTACCCCTTATCCCATGATGCCTAGCGACAGCTACCCAGATCTAATTTGAAATAGCTAATCCAGACATATAAGAGAAACCAGTTATCAAAAAAAAAACTGGTTGTTCCATGCTTCCTAATATCTAGAATAGGTTAGGAAGACCTAGCCAGAAGAATAACAATAAAAGAATACTCAGCCAGTGAAAAAGGACTCCTCTAAATCCACTAGGATGGGGGACGGAGGGAGGGATGCAAGAAAGAAGGCGAGATGAAGACAACTAACATAGAACATTATGGTAGATACATAACTTCTTAATGTTAAGTTGTCATTCTCGCTTTCATTCTTGCTGTTTGGGACAGCGTCCCTAGCACCTAACATCCTGGGTGGCTCAGTGGAAGAGACTCTTCAGAACAGTGGGACCAAAGTCAGCTCTGCTCCGGGAGACCATATCTACCTTGTAATGAGAAATAAAGGTATGAGGGTTTGCCCACGTGGCAGCTGCACAGATGGAATCCATGGGCAACCTAGACTGAAAAGCTACAGAGGTGGCTAATGCCCTTGTAGAATGACCTTTTGGTTTAGTTGGTAACTCTTTATTCCGTAACTGGTAAATAAAAGTAATAGTGTGGGACAACCATCTGGATAAGGTCACCTTGGAAACTGAGAGACCTTGTTTGTTTAAGGCATAAGAAAGGAATAATTGGTCTGACTTTCTTATTTCTTTAGTTCTATGTAGGTAAAAATGCAATTGTCTATGAACGTCCAATTGGTGAAGCTTGTACTCTGCCTTGTTGCTATGATTTGGGAAGAACACAGGTAGATCTATAGATTGATTTAAATTATTTTCTGAGCAGACTTTAGGAAGAAATGAAGGATTAGTCCACAGGGCAACTCTGTCCTTGTGAAACACCAGGTAGGGAGGACGAACACATAGTGCTTGAAGTTCTGAGACTCGCCTAACTGAAGTGATAGCAACTAGAAAGAGTGTCTTCCAAGATAGAAACTTGATGGAGCAGGATGCTGCTGGTTCAAAAGGAGGGAGAATTAAGGAAGTTAGGACTAAATTAAGGTCCCAAGGAGGAGGGGGATCTCTCACTGGAGGTCTAAAAAGAGATGTTCCTCTCAAAAAAGCTTTACAGAGCTTATGAGACATGATGTTAGAATTTGTCAACCCGATATGAAAATTAGAAATGGCCACTAATTGTACCCTAATCGTAACGGAAGCGGCCCCGGAGAGGAAAAGTTGTGCTAGGAATTCCAGAATTTGGTGGACTGGGGCTTAGAAGGGATCCATATTCCTAGACTCTGGCCAACAAGAAAAAGGTTTCCATTTGCTAGCATAAGTTTTTCTCGTTGTAGACTTAGGAGAGGAAACGATAACCTCACGGACTGCTGGGGAAATGCTGGGAAGCCTGGCTAAGGTTGGAAGTGAAGCAACCAAGCTGTGAGCTGGAGAGTTTGGAGGGATTGATGCAACCCGCCTGATTGATGAATCAGGAGATCTGGAATCGGGTCCAGATTCCAGGGCTGATCAAGAAGGTAAGGGTGCATGAATGGGAACCATATCTGTTGAGGCCAGTAGGGGGTAATAAGGATCATTTTGCAACCCAATGATTTTGCTTTCTGTATGAGTTTCGGTATTAAGGGAAACGGAGGAAAAGCATAAAGAAGTCCCTGAGGCCAATCGTGGACTAGAGCATCTCTAAGTATGTGACCTGGAAGCGGAATAAGGGAGAAGTAGTTGCTGCATTTGCTGTTGAAGGGGGTGGCAAAAAGATCACAGCAAGGCTGTCCTCATTTGATAAGATCCGCAACTTCCTGTTTCAGAGACCACTCGTGAGGCACGAGGATAGCTCTGCTGAGCCTGTCTGCTATAATGTTGGATCTCCCAGGGCTGTGCATCGCAATCAGAAAATGGGAGGAAATTGCCCACTGTCAAAGTCTGAGTGCTTCTTGACACAGGGGGTAGGATCTGGTTCCGCCCTGCTTGTTGATGTACCACACCACTGACATGTCTGTTTGAATTGCAATGGTCCCGGAAGGAAGAGAGTCTTGAAGAGCTTGCAATGCTAGGAGCACAGCTCTCATTTCTAGGACATTTATGTGCAGATGGTACTTATGAGGTTGCCAAGTGCCTTGCACTGTCCTGCCCAGATAATACTCCCCCCACCCTATCAGGGAGGCGTCTGTAGTCACTGTGGCTACCAGAGGGGGTTGTATGAAAGGTCTGTCCTGAGTCACTAGTGGGGAGACCATCCACCAAGAAAGGTGCCTTTTGCATGCCTCCATGATCAGGATCATGTGAGACATGGGTAGCTCTTGGAAAGACCACTGCATGAAAAGAAGCCACTGAAGAATTCTCATGTGGAAACACACTAATGGAAGTAGAAGAATTGCAGCTGCCATGGAGCCCAGAGTTTGAAGGACATACCTGACTTGGATCCTTTTGCTCTGCATTAGGATTTGCACTTGTTGATGAATTGTGGACAGTCTTTCCAGTGGTAACCTTGCGAACATTTCCCTTGTGTTTAATTCTGCTCCTATGTAAGTGATAGATTGACAGGGCAACAAGGCAGACTTTTCTAAATTTATTGTAATACCTAGCTGGGTGCAAGATGTGATTGTATAATCCTGTGCTTGTAAGAGTTGATGCCTGGTGGTAGCAGTGAGGAGCCAGTCATCTAGATATGGAAACATCTGGAATCCTTGATGTCTCAGACATCTCAGGTGAGCCATGACCACTGCCATACATTTGGTGAACACCCTGGGGGCTGTTGTGAGACCAAAGGGCAGAGCTCTGAACTGGTAATAACTGGCCCCCACCCGAAGAAATCTCCTGGAGCGTCTGTCTATCTTGATATGGTAGTACACGTCCTGAAGATCTATCGAGCACATCCAATTGTCCTGACCCAGGAAGGGTAGAATGGACTGTGACCATCCAAAACTTTGTTCTTTGTACAGATTTGTTTAGTCTACTGAGATTCAGAATAGGTCTCCAATCCCCTGTCTTTTTTGGTACCAAAAAGAACCTTGAGTAAGTTCCAGATCCATGCTGGTCTGCGGGGACTTCCTGAATGGCTCTTTTTTCTAGCAGTTTTGAAACTTTTATTACTGCTTGCTCCTTCAGATTGGGTGGAACATCTGGAAGGGCCTTCTTTGACTGTAAGGGGGATTGATGGAAGGGAATTTTGTAACCTCCGGATATAATGGATAGTACCCATCTGTCTCTTGCTAAATTTTGCCAGGCTTTTGGGTACAGCGAAAGTCTTCCCCTGACTGCCTCCAGAGGTGAGCAGCCGGGCAACCCTTCAGGGATGCTGGAAGGGCTTGTCAGAGAAGGATTCTCTGTTATCCTGGTTCTGCGGACCCCCTCTGCCATGAGGGCACCGTCTATTATTGTTGTTTCCCCCTCTGCCTCTGGAGGAAAAATCACTACATGTGTCAGGCAAGGCTCCCTGAGATTTTCAGAACCACATCTTCCCACTCTTCTGACCCTTGGGGTAAGGTCTAGAGGGAGTGAAAAAATGGACTCCCATGGCAGAGAGAGTCTTGCCTTCTTGCTCACACCTAGTCAACGTGTCTTTCACCTGTGGCCCAAAGAGAAAGGAGCCATCAAAGGGGGTATTGGTGAAGGATGCTCAAAAGGGTTTCACAAAGTGACACAGCCGCATCCAAGCATGCCTCCTGAGGGCCACACCTGTGCCTGCGGCTCTACTCACTCCATCGGCTGCAAAGAAATTAGCCTCATGGAGGAGTTAACTACAGAATTAAGAGCTGCTAGCTGGGAAGCTACTTTGGCTTGTACTCCCTCAGCTGTAGGATCTTGAAGGATATCTCCAAACTCTTTAAGGAGATCCCTTTGAAGGTGAGTAAAATGACATAGATAGTTCAGGGACCTCATGGAGAAAGTCACTGAAGCAATATTCACTTTCCATACCTGTCCATCATCCTAGACTCCTTGTTAGGGGGATGAACAGATGAAGAGGTCTCTGCTAACTTTTTTTTGGTGGCTGCTGCTACCACCATGGCATCAACGGGCACACCTTTAGAAAGGAATTGCTTATCCTGGGTGCTGTAATAAATTTACCAGGTCTCCTCAGAGTTGGTTCCACTGTGTCCAGAGCTGACCAAGCCTCTTGAGCCACTACAGACATAAGTGGGTCGAAAGGAGGAGAAACCCAGGAGGTGGAAGCTCGGGAACTGAAAGCATCCAGGAATACTCATCTTCGGTAGGGGCTAGTGGATTCCAGTTCCCCCTCTGCCTAAGCATTTCCAGGATGTCCAAAAAGGAAACATCTTCAGAGGGAGATCTCAGGGACCCTTCCAATTCATCTACGTCTGTATCAGAAATGACAGACTCAGGGGAGTCAATGTGCTTCCTCTTGCACTTCTTCTTCCAAGGGGGCTCCTCTGAGTGATCAGGGGAGGCCTCAGAAGAAGAGGAAACACCCAATGAGGTGTCCTGGAGCCTTGGTCCCCTATGCTTGAGGTCTGGAGGAGGAGCAGAGGTTGGCACAGACACTACGGGGGACGGAGCCAGTGGGGCTGGTAGTGGAGCTGACTCGGGGGACAGCACACTCTGCATGACCTCAAAGGCATCCTTGCCTTGAGGCAGAGAAAGCTCCAGTTCTGAAGAAATAGGAATCTTTCTCCACACCGAGGGGGATGGCTCTGAGGCTGATGTTGGAGCCAAGCTCACCCGCGCCGATGCTCCAAGAGGGAGAACGGGGTTGGACAAGGGTCCAATGCCACTCGCCCCCTCGGAGCCGACGAGGGAGCCCTGGCATCCAGATTCCTCGATCGAAGGTACTATAAAGGTAATCGGAGCCAAAGTTGGAACCGAAGGAGAGATGGTTATCGGAGCCGACGGTTCCACTACTCGAACCCCAACGAACTCCAGCTCTGAACTCAATGGAGTTGGAGGAGGAACAGAAAAGGAGGTGGATGGAGCCTATACCTGTTGAAGAGGGCTAGACAATAATTTAGCTAGTGCCTGTGATTTTAGCAACCTACTTACTACTCTCTCCACATTATGATCTGACAGCCTAGAGGATCGAGAGGAGTGTGAAGAATGGTGGCTACGTTCACTTTGCAATAATGGAAACCAAGGAGCTGAATGAACTGAATCTAATGAAGGGGACCTCAACCTTTTATGGCTCCACGACGGCTCCGACACATCCGATGGAGCCGACGGAGGGGTTGTCTTGTCGGTGCCAGCCGGAACCGACATACTTGGTAAATCCTGTACCGGAGTCGGCTCTGAAGATGGAGCCGACGATTTAGAGGATTTTGTGGATTTCACTGGCTGGGAACTCTTTGCTGGTGAATCCTGAGGTTTTAACAGACCCCTAAGGATCAATGTGTTCTTCCGCTCCTGTAGGACTCTTGGGCTAAAGGCATGGCAAATAGAACAAGAGTCCTGCAGGTGAACAGCACCAAACAATAAACGCAACTAGTGTGCCCATCTGTCAGAGACATTTTCTGACAGCATGAGTCACACTTTTTAAAGCCAGATACTTTAGCTTCCTTAGACATAACTCAACCACAAAAAAACAAGTACCACAAAAAAAACACAGATATGTATATATATATATATATATATATATATATATATATATATATATAAATTAAAAAAAAAAAAAAAAAAAAAACGATAAAAAGAAGGAAAGGAGACCCTCTAAGTTAAACGGCTTCCTTGAGAAGGGAGGGGGAGGGGAGAACTCTCTAACTTAGACGAGTTCTAATTAAAAAGGGACTATGAAAGAATGAAGTACCCAACAACAGACACAGTGAATAAAACTAAGAAAGGTAAATTATCTAATAGTTTTACGGAGTATAAGAATATATTTCTACACAAAAAATTGAAATATACAAGCCTGAGCCAGAAAATGACACACCTCGCAGCTGAAGCGGCAAACAAGATCTGGGTAGCTGTCGCTAGGCATCATGGGATAAGGGGTAGCCTCGAGCCAGTAAACAGCTCTCAAGCTATTGAAGATGGCTGAGTCGGAGCCGAGGATTGGCTCCGATCCCAAACAGCAAGAATGAAGGCGAGATAGACAACTTAACATGTTACATTACATTAAAACTGTGTTCAGATCTTCTGACTATCAAACCCTCCATCTGAAGCTAAAAAGTTGTTACATATGTTACAGACAGAGGATACATTTAGAACACTAACATTTAAACAAAAATCCATGACTATGTGTATGTATACCAGGATTTACCTATGGTTGGTGTGGTTTGATCACAAGGGCAAATTTCGAATAATCAAAAAAGAGAACCATGAGTAAATCCTGATATAAGCACACAGAAGTGGATTATTGCTATTATTCAATTACATTATTTAAGAAAGAAATTGCTTAACTTTCTTAAATATTGTCTTTGTATAATGGCACTGTAGTGCTCCTCTGTGTTCTTCCTTATTTTCCAATGTACTGCACATGCATATGGGACTTAGTTCCCACGTTTGCACAGTCCATCAGTACAGTACAGGAAAAGCAATGCAGAAGAAATAATCTCCAAGATTTTGTGAGGGACAGTACATAAATGCAAGAAAAATCAAACACATTTCTGATTCTTTAGTTTTGCAAAACGTACCTGATTTTTCTAATATTTTGGTCTATCCCTTAGCATATACCAATAGAAAGTCAGGTGGCTCAATGATACTTCAGTGGCTGTACTTTTTTCTATTGGTATATCCTCGATTTACAACAAGCATGCTGGTTGGGCTATCCAATCAGTGTTCAAGTTTTTGAATGTTAATGAGCAGTCATTGTATAATACTAAATACCATAGTCTTGATTTTTTCAGTTTACCACAGGAGAAAAGTGTATGTACACAAAACATACATATCATTCTTTTTACACTTGGCCACTAGCAACAAGTTATGAAGTTGGCCTAAGGTAATGAACCTTGAGGAAACTATTTTTTATTTACTTTTACTTATGACTTGCTAACCAGAGTTGAGCCCTGGGAACCTACTTCAGGCATTGCCCAGGTGCATAGCACAGACATAGAACATAAATATACCCCTCAAGTTCCTCTGCAGCATGGTGGATTTGTTTATGTGATGGGTTCGGCTTGAAAAGGTAACAATAACTGATATATGCATGAGATAAACATAATTTAGTTTGTAAAGATTTAGGTCAGTTAACACCAGTAAATTCTGCAGTAGAAATAGCTGGCTGGCTGAATAGAAGTAGATTATGACAAGTAGGAGGGAGCAATCTTGTGAAAAGTAAATAGTAGTATTTCACCGGCTTGTATCTGATATTGCATGGAAGGGTCAGGGGCAGCTCATGCCATTGAACTGCAGGGCTGCAGCCCCCCCAAGTTGTGAAAAGAACGAAAAAGAAAAAAAAGAAAAATTAACATTTTAAAAAATAAAATATTTTGTAATACTACTTAGCTACGAGTCCGACTGACTTGCTGTTAAAGTCCCGGAACTCGAACTGCACACACATGCATACTCAGCGAATTCCGGGTAAAAAGAAAAAAGAAAAAATAGTTTCTGTAAATCTGGACTGCTGTAAAGCCAATCCAGATTAAGAAGAGAAGGCATTGGTGTGCAAATGCCCAGAAGTCTATGTGGTTTGTAACCATGATAAACTGGAATCTAGGGATCGGACTGCCACTTGGATGGCTGGATGGCTACTGATTGGCTCTTGCTCTCTTCCCGTGCTTTGCTTGCTGGGAAAAAGAGAGCGAGAAACAGCAGCAGTACTTGCTTTTCGAGTTCAGTTCATTCAATTGGACATCAGAGCAGTGCACCAGCTCTTCAACTTGTTTGACCCCACCTGTTGGATTGGAAAATGGAAAGAGCGCTTATAGCAGGTTAGTGAAGGAGGAGCATACGAGTGTGCACATAAAAGGACAGCTCCTCAAAGGGCAAACTAAAATCGCATATATTTATGCAACTGTTTTACATTGGACACTTCTACAGCTAGTCTGCTGCACATTAGAAATGTCTACTTCTACTGTGTCATAAACAGCAGATCTAAACACAATCGAAGACAAACCCAAAATGCAAAAGACTTTCCAGTCCTGATTATGTTCATGTCAAATGTTGCACTAGCCATTATGTATACAACTTTGCATTTTTTACATATGAAGAAAATATTAGGTGATGCAATTTTATTGTAAAACAACTTCCTTCCCACCCAGTACATGATTCTCCCTGTCCCTTCCCTGTCATTTCTTCAAAATGTAGTCATTTTAATCCAGAATTACTATTGTGTCACCGTGGTAATGAGTACACCTGCATTTATGTTTGCATGCTGGTTATACAAGTATGTGAATATACTTGTAGGGTAGTTTTGCAACAGTAAAAATGTTGTCACACAGCATGACAACGTGCTTTCTGTACAAAACAGATAATAAATAGCCAAGATAGGTAAACATAGCAACTGCCACAGCTGAAAGCATAGAAGTGTTGCTAATTTGAGTTACATCGGTTCTGAATAAGATGATGAGGCTTGTAGCTTTCATTGTGGTTTCGGGGCAGGGTAGCCTGTGACAGTTTCCATTTTCAGTTATTTGCATCTATATTACTGACACAGGAAGCAAGTCAGTGGGGTGGTCACAGTGGGCAAACTACAATATAAGCACAAAGTGTGAAGTATTATTTTTATCGTTACTTTTAAAGTATTTATTACTAGATCATATTATCTGTGAATCAGCATGTAAGCAGACAAGCTGAATGGCAGATTACCATATTTATTCCATTTGTATTACAGTAAACATACAAGTAAACTCCTATACACCAAGGGAGGAAAAACAATAAAGATATACATTGTATTATTTATTTTTGCAGCACTGTTGAGTTGGTTTAGGGAACAGAGAAGAACAACAAAATGATCAATTTTAACAATTGGCTAAAATTTTGGTGTCATTCAAAGGGGATCCAGTGTCTGTCAGCCTGGGATGACATGCTCAACAAGCCACGTTGCTTCGCTAGGGATGGCTTGCACCTGTCACCACTGGGCTTTCGGATATTGGCAAAGGCTCTTGCCACCCCCATAGTGCCTTTTTTAGGCAAGGCTCAAAAGTCAAACTCACCCCCATAGAGAGCACAAGGAACAAGAAACTAAGGGTAATGCTGCTAAACGCCAGAAGTCTTAACCTCAAGATGCACGCACTCGAAGCTCTCCTCAGTATGGAGAACATCGATATCTGTGCAGTGACAGAAACCTGGTTCAAGGCTCCAGAGAGCACCCCAGCACTACCAGGCTATACCTCATATCATGCTTTTCGGCCCCAAAACCCGGACCGAACCACAAAAGGAGGGAGTTTTCCTATTTTTCAAGGGTATCCCCACCCCCAGGTTAGTGGGATTGCAGTATCGGAGACCATCCATGTGCAACTAACAGTGGGCAAGACTGCTTTTCAGTTTATAGCATCCTACAGACCACCCTCTCAAAGTCATGAATCCCATTCGGCTTTCCTGAAAACATTGGAGAACATGAAGATCTCTCCGAACACCATTATATTGGGCAACTTTAACTACCCAAACATTGACTGGAAGCACTACTCAAGCCCCAGCACCTTAGCCCAAAGATTCCTGGAAATTATAAACTCAAATGCTATGGAACAACTAGTCACCACTCCCACAAGAGGGGAAAACATACTAGACCTGATCATTACCAACATGGGGACTCTATGCTCCACACCAGAAGTATATCCCTCATTGGTAAGATCAGACCATAAATTAATTTCACTGGATGTCCACATCCCGACTCCACCCCCAGCCCAGAAAACCACAGTGAAAAACTTCTCAAAAGCGAACTTCTCACTTCTCAAAACCGAAGTGGAATCCTTCAAGGCCACAGGGCCAGTGGAAACTACAGCCCAAACTGCAGAATCCTATATAAATGCATTCTACAGACATCTCCAGGAATGCATGGATCATGCTATCCCAAACAAAACCAAGACCCAATCATCCAAAGGCAGGCGTCCAGTCTGGTGGACCCCTGCCATAAATAAACTGTACAACAGAAGGAGGAAGCTACTACATGATAGAGCAAAATCCTAATAGGGAAGGCATTTCTGATCAGTACTAGCAAAAATTACAATCCCTCATAAAATCCTCCAAGGCCAGCTTCGAGAAAAATTGCACAGGACACCAAAGACAATCATAAGGCTTTTTCAGTTATGTTAGAAACTTGGGATGCAACTCCCAGACTTGTTCTGAGTTGATTCTAAACGACAAAAATACACTGAACCCACAGACATTGCCAATATCCTGGCAGACAGGTTCAGTGCGAACTTCTCCACCCCCTCCCCCCCCAAAGAGCAAATATCTATCCCGGCAGAGGGGTGCCTCCCAAACATCTCAGATGCTCAGGTGAAAGCTGCCCTCTCCAAAGCAAAAAACACTGCTTCCATGGGACCAGATGGCGTCCCAGGTTGCGTCCTACATGAACTACAAGAGGAACTAATCCCTCAAATAAAACAGCTATACAATCTCAGCCTCACTACAGGATATGTGCCCACAGAATGGCGTACAGCAACAGTGGTCCCACTCCACAAAGGTGGAGCATCTACAGACCCTGGAAACTATCGCCCCATAAGCCTGACTAGCTTAGTCTGCAAGGCTATGGAGAGGATCATCATGGAGCTCATAAACAAAGACATTGGGGACCTACAGACACTAGATCCTACCCAGTTCGGCTTTGTCAAGGGCAGATCCTGCCTTTTGAACCTGGTTGACTTCTTTGCAACAGTCACCAAAGCCATAGATGAAGGAAAGGTAGTCCACACAGCCTATCTGGACCTTGCAAAGGCATTTGACACAATACCCCACTCGGGCATCATAGATAAGCTATCCAGCTTAAATATAAACCCCTATGTCACAAGATGGGTGACAAACTGGCTCAAAGACAGAACCCACAGAGTGAGAGTTGCTGGAGCCATGTCAGACTCAAAACCGGTCACAAGTGGCATCCCACAGGGTTCTGTCCTGGGACCACTCTTGTTCGGTATATACTTTTCCGAGGTACAGGCAAACGTGGGAGGACTATGGCTCACCAAGTTCGCAGACTACTGCAAACTGGGTGCCATAATCAACTCTCCAGCTGACACAAACATCTTTCAAAAAGGTCTCACAGAGACAGATAACTGGTGCCAGCGCCATGGTTTAAAGCTAAATGACAAAAAATGTATAGTCATACCCTTTGGCAAAAACAATGTGCCCACAAATTACCACATAGGTGGAAACCCATTAAGTACAGAGAAAGTTATTAGAGACCTGGGGACCCAAGTTGATAGCAATCTCTCCTTTGACAACCACATTGCCAAAGTGGTTAGAAAGACCTTCAACATAGCCCACCTCATCACGAAGGGTTTCACATCTAGATCAAGAGAGGTAATCGTGCCCCTTTATTCATCTCTCATCAGGCCCATCATAGAATACAATGCCCCTTTTGGGATGTACCTTACCCGACACCTGCAGCAATTAGAAAGACCCCAAAAGTATCTCACCAAGAGGATCAAGGGTCTCAAACAGATGCCATATACTGCTCGGTTAAAAACTCCAGCTCTACTCAGTTGCATACCGCCTACTTGAGGCGATCTATGCCTGACATACAAAGCTATGTCAAATCCAGAATTAATGGACATGCTCCACCTCAGTAAATCTAGATCCCTTAGAGCCACACGCTCGAGGGACTTGAACCTCAGCACAGAAATAAATAGAACTTGCTGGAGGGACAGGTTCATAACCCAGAGGCTCCCTTCGCTCTGGAATAGAATTCCAGTTCATGTGAGGCAGAGCACCTCACTGAATCTCTTCAAGAAGAATCTCGACAAGTGGATGGGGGATCGTAGGTTTGTCCCAGGGATTACTCCTGTGTCACTATTAGACAGAGGCACAGTAAACTAAACCTTAAAAAGGGCACAGTATACTCAAATCAAGGGGTGGCGTAAGCCATACAGAATCGGGCTAGGCTTATAATTGCCCCAGGGCAGATAGCCTAGTATGAACCTATGAACCTATGAACCTATGAACAAAGTTTCTCTGTGGACAACATTACAAGACTCTCCTTTTATGTTATTTCAGTGCTGAGGAATAAAATGTAGTCAGTTATTGAGACTATAACATACACTGATTACTTGAGTGCTATTAGAGGAGCGCAGAGTAAATTACTCTGCATGGACTAATACTACAATGCATTAAAATGTTATAGAAGTGTAATCATCCTATTGAAAAAGTAGCAGCAGTGCTCAGTTTTCAGTTGCATTTTCCTCTCTTCACCTGCTGTAATGAACTAGTTATGATCATGACACACACACACACACACACACACACACACACACACACACACACACACAGTATTGAATATATAATATATATGTATTTGTATATATATATATATATATATATATATATATATATATATATATATATATATACTTATTTTAATATATTGTTATTGTCATCTTAAATTTCTTTCTTCATCTCAGTTTATGAATAATTCTGGCAGTGGGCACATTCACTGTAGGACAGAAAAGACATGCATTCTACATGAAGTTATATCTCTTTTCTCAAAAAAGCTTATTAAGCAATTTTCTTGTTCAGCTTTGTGTCCTCTTATTTCAGCTTTGTTTTGTAATTTGATTGCTCTGAACTCCTAAATTCAGTGGACATGTTTTCATTTGAGGAGATGGTGCTTGAAATAAATGTTGAGATTGGGTCCATTTTTGTAGATGATGTCAGCGTTGCATGTAAACAGCTGCATGGTGGCAAGCCTGTAGGAGAAGATGAGATCTGACTGAAAATACTAAAGGTATGGGTACTGTATTACATACCTCAGCCTCAACTGTACAGAATTTCACAGACTATCCAGATTTTTGCATCACATTTTTGGTCCGTTTTTCATAAAAATTATGTTTTTCTGGCAAATTAGTGGCAAATCATTAAAGATTGAAGTTAGAAAATATTGACAGACATTTGAGTTTCAGATTTCATAGCCTTCAGAAAATTCATACTAATGCAATACCTACTATTCTATCAACTTTGTAAGTTTATAAGAGCAATATTTAAAAATTGTCCCTAATTGTGGGCCTTTGTCCCACTTTTATTTGTGGCTTTGTCCAGATTTCTTGCTCTGAGGTTGAGAGGTATTACCAAATGTGTCAGGTCCATCACCGTCAGCCAGAGACATTTTAAATTGTGACATACTTGCTGTACCCCACTCCCCCATGTAATGACTGTGGATGTGTCCAAGCAAGGCAAGGAGCAGTTATGCAGTATAAGTGTGCAGAATATCCCCCCATTCAAGGTAGGCATAAGTACAGTGGATTTTCATCTGGCCTTGATTTTACAGAATGTTCTGGTTTACTGTCATATTTTTATACTGTTGATTTATGCTTCTTATTCGAAAAATGCATGTTGTTGCAGTGTCTGTTGCTCTGTATTTAAGGAGCAATGCTTTAATGACCATCAGGTAAGCTTTTCTGCAATTGTAAGATGCAAATAAGCTTTAATAAGCATACTGTTAAGAATTATCAACATTGAAAGCATTTATGTTGTTGCCATGCAGAGAATATTTATGTAACTAGATAACATATAAGCCTTAGGTATTGAAATACACATGACAGTATTTGTAATACAGGACATAACAGTCATTTTCAAAATTATCTACATCACACTGTGCTGCCTGTATGAGTTATGTGGTTCCATTTTAAGTGACTCAGGGTGCAAATCCAAAAACAGAAGTAATTGCTAGGCGCTTGATGTGACTGGGATTGTTACTTATAAGATTCCGAGGTAGGGCTACTTCTATTAAGAGTGCTCAGTATGCCTAAGTATGTATGTTGTAAGACTAATAATCCATGCAGCTTTACTTAATACCTGCTTTCTTGGTTCTTTTTGGATGACAGACGGCATTATAATGGTAGTACAACACAGGATTACAGTATTTTCAGAAGCTCATTACATTTGTTGGAGACTTACAGTCATCTTTGCAGGCTTTACCTGTAAACGAAACCGAATGCCAATCTATCATATGTGGTCCATAACTTGTGTAGGAATCCTTTAAGCAATTTATCTTGAGCTTGTTTCTTGTTTGCTGTTCATTTTTTACGTTGATCATGTTTTCCACATGAAACAGGTAGATAGTTGTTGTCCGGCAGCAGGTCTTTTTTGGATAAGAAACATTTTTACAAGTGGGGGTATCACAGGGATTGCTACTTTCAGCATGTTACTTGGTACTTTTATAAAGCTGAATATAAATTATAATTAAAACTGCAAGGAGAAGTGGTTTGAGTTGATTGCTGCTTGTTCTTTTTATACTTGATTTTGACTGGAATTCCAGTAATGCATTTAAAAAGTAATTTATTTTTTGCATGCCTCACAACCTTTTTGTTTCCATCTAGATATTAAGTAAGCTGTCATGTAGCCAATGCACTGAAATATTTGTTTTCTTCTTCACTTCATTTTGTCTTGATTGGACTCCCATAATGACGGTTTGGCACCCAGGGCAGCGTATTTAAAGTCCCAGTTTTTGTGGTTTTGAGCATAGATGAAAATGGAAACTTTGAATCTGTTTTGTAATTCCAGTGAAAGTATGCTAGCAAATGTACTTTTTTTTCCCTCTAGGAATAAATGTTTACATCTTTTGCAGTCTTGGTTTCTGCACCTAAAGTAGCAAAATGTAAGGTAACTTGTCTTACTTGTTTAGTGCGTTTGGTGTTTTTGCGGTTCGATGAGGACGGGTCGACATTTAGGGATTCGATAAGGTAAGCTTTCGTGTTTATAATATACACCCGTAAATTACATATATAGAAGGTTTTATAGTATTTTAAGCTAATTACTTGAGGAAATGAAGAAATTAATAATTAACTATATACTGCAATGGTTTAATACATTCCAATGAAACAAGCTAGCTTCAGGCAACATCTGCCAAAACAATACTGAGCTAGTTAGATAAACATTCACTGGCATATGTTATGCTTAAAGTGAAGAATATATACAGCTGTTGTGTGTTTTTTTTACCTGTGGTAGGTGGATTGGGCCTTTTTCAGACAAGACCCACTTCAGATGGCAGTGTATATACATGTAACAAGGTGCTTTGTAGAGTATTCAGCATGTGCCATAGTGACTGAGCATTTATTTCATGTAAATTGGTAAGCATGGCCAGCATTGATCCCACTGTACCATAGCTCCACCCCTTTCTAGTTGGCTACATCCCTTCAGTTGGCCACACCCATTCAGCTGTCTCCTGCAGCCCCCCCCCCTTTGATTTGAAGTCACCAGCCACCTTTATGAAAGGTGGAGAGTAATTTCAAGTTTCCCACTGATCACACTATACAGTTTGTTGAAATTAATCCCATGAAAACATGTATACTAGAAGGATTTTCCCATTTTCCCAAGGAAGAAGAGAAGAGGAAAATAATCTGGAGACACTAATTACTCACAGACGAGACAATAAGGTATGTGTTAAAGGATAATGCTGAATGCCAAAACATTGTTAAGGTACATAACTATGGAAGTCAGCTCTAGATATAATTAAGTCAGTCCGCAATCCTACGGGTCACAGGTAAGATCACGATCACATCCAGTCCTGCTGACCACATAGACAAAGGGAAATCAAGCAAAGTTACCAAGGTGGAAGGTGAGGGGTGAAAGACCTAAGTTATGAGAACAGATTCTGAAACCTTAGTGTGTACTCACTAGAGAAGACAAACAAAAGTAAGGAAAGAGGTGTTATGGATCCATTCATTCATCACCAAGTGGGAAGGAAAGGTAGAGTTCATGCATCATGGTTTACAAGATAAATGGCTGCCTGCACCCTTTCTTTACAGAAATAACTGTTTGTTCTAAGAAATAAGGTATTTTTTCTGTTGTAAATGTCTGCTTTGTGACAAGGTTTTCATTCAAGCCGCTTAGGATTTGAAGTGCTCTGCCTCATTTCTGAGGAAGATAACATCTACAAACCTTCAATTGTTAAACAGCTGATCAGATGCTAATAAGCAAAGATGAAAATGTGCATAATCAAAGACTGCAAAATACATTTGTTGTGTTTTTGGTGAGTAGTTAAAAAGAAACATTTTAACACTTGTTGTTCATGTACTTTTAGGAAAGCATCCAACATGGATCAAAGAAATGTGCCTTACTCTTTACTACATAGTGTGATGATATTACATTAGTTGGAACTGGCACATTTCACAGGCCTTTATAAATTATGATGTCAGTTTCATTGTGTGCATTGTTTTTGAAATGATTTAATAATTTACGTATAGTATGTTACAATACTCAGTGTCTGATGTCAATTAAAAACTCACTAAGACTACATAAGATGTTAAAAATCAACAGAAAAAATGCTATGCTAATTAGCATTTAAAAACGTGTTTAGGTAATAAATCAAAAAACTTGTTCCACTTAGTGTATGCTGTGGAGATGTTGTCTACACTATGGATAAACAGAGATTCTCATACATTTTTCTGTTTGCAAAAGTTATTACTTCTCTTTTTTTTTAACTTTCTTTTTTTTAACTTTCAGCAATGATAGTGTGATAGTGGTCTTACAGTCTGAATTATATTGATCTGTATTAATTGAAAGCGAACAAGCAGACAAAGCTCATTAACCAGCTGTGGGCAGCTATCCTACATATGAGTAAACAAACTCATTCCCCTTCCTGACAGAAATAAGGATGGAAGGTTAAGGGGATGAGGAACACCTATTATTTGCTTCTACACTTTGATAACTGAATCATCAAGTGTGTGTTAAAACTCACTTACAAGGCAGACCCACAGATAATAGCTCCACTTGACGTTTTAAGTCATTTTGCAGAATATTCAGACACACTGCACAATACACAGCTATAACAATGGCAAGCAGGTATATACTTCTCAGCTGTACAGATTTTTGCAAAATGCCCAGATTTTTGCCTCATAATTTTAGTCTGTTTCTCATAAAATTTTGGTTTTCTGGCAAATCACAGGCATATTGTTGAGGGTTGAAGTCAGAAAATAATGACAGAAAGAGATTCAGACTTCATACCCATCCAAAATTTCACGTTAATGCAAAACCTGTTATTCTATCAACTTTCTAAGTTTGTAAGAGCCATTTTTAAAAAGTGGCCCTATTTTGGGGCCTTTGTCCCTCCATTATTTATCACTTTGTTCAGATTTCTTGCTCTAAGAGGTTGAGAGGTATGAGCAGGTATTATTCAGAGCTGAAGCTACATTTAAGTAAATATTCTTGCAGTCTACTTGCATTGTAAAGAAAAGCAGAAGTCATGTCTACTGCACTGCAAACTTGCATTTAAGATCTATTATTTAAAACTTTATACATTTCATGGATGCTGCACATGAGGTCACACTGAACTTCATTTCAGCTGATATAAACATTGCATTTAGAGAAGTTTACTAGCTGTAGTGGGGATGTTAAAGCTGCAGGGGTGACTGTAAAGTTATCATTACGAACAGATGACTAAGTAAAGGTAGAAGCAAACTGGAATAAAGGAAAGAGCTAAGACAGAGGGAACAAGAAATTGATGAATTAAAGGATTTATTGAGATAATCAGCAGGAGAAAAGGGGTAGAGTGTCTACAGAGATGAGGAATAACAATGAAAGTACAGACACTATACTTTTAAAATACTAGGTTAAATCTTATCATATCTTTGTGGCTTTTGCAATGTTTGCATCTAAGTCGAAGTTCCAGTTTAACACTGCTACTTCCTGAATGATTTGCAGTTTAAGAAGGAAGTTGTCACATTATCTTTGACAGTGATCTTGTAGACAATTTAGAACTCAGCATGTGTTGGTTAAGTAGACCCAAGCCTTGTAGATGATTTGTATCAAGTCAAATGAGCATCTAAGACTGAGCCGCGTTATTCATACAAAATCTTAAATTAAAACATCTACTTGTACTTTAGTGCATAGATGAAGCTGATTCACCAATGAATAGCCTGAAAATTACTGTAATGTAATAACGATGATCAGACTGCCAAAAACAAGCAAATTCTGTTCTAAGTCTTTTCCAGGGTGATGTATGTAGTACTATGAAGGCTGCACATAACCACCACCTCATGCAATAAGTTACGAGTACTATTTTGACTTTTGTTCTTCTAGCCTCATGGGTAAAGAAGTGTTTAATTCTATACATAGCACCAAGCTTCCGGTGAACATTTTTGGTACTGATTTAGAATGTTCAAGGAAGAGCTCAGATGGATGTCAAGATTTGCTTCAATATATATCTTTTTGGTTACAGTTTTATATGAGCCTTGTCAGTCTGTCATTTTGCAAAGTACATAATATTTTGGCATGTGTATATTGCTGTGTTCTACAGTATTCTACTGCTGCACTTAATTTGGATAACAGATGTTTGGCAAATACATCAGATTTACCAGAAGACAAAAATAAAGCTGATTAATCAGCATATTGAAATAGAGTTACATGACCTATTTGCCAATGCATTTAGTAAACAGATAAGAAGAAAAGATAAGCAAATATGGAGCTCTGTGGATCCCCCAAGAAAATGGGTGGACAGCAGCATTGCTTTGCTGCAAAGTAATGGATTCTCTGCTGTATGTTACAAGCTCAAGCATTACTGTTTAATCATTCCTGATTTTATCTGTATAGATATACCTTGTCATCAACAATGTCAAATGCTTTGCTATAGTCAAGAATCATTGTAACTATATTGTTTCCCTTGCTTTCATGAGCTAATATGTACTTTGTAATTTTAATTAAGAGATTATTTGATGCTATGAGATCTGAGTGGAAGCCATAATGGGATTTGGTAATTATTTTATACTGAGTAATAGGCTGAGACAGTTATTTGCTAGCACCCTGTATAATCTAACTTGTTAATATCTTTTGACATTAGCTGGATCATAGGAATCAGCCTTCCACTTTTCCATAGCTGTGGTGGCTTGCTCTCCCTTTAGTCTACTTTATTAATATACTAAAAGGTGGTATGGCATAAGGGCCAGTTTGTATAGAAAAGTAACATGACTGCTATCTAAACTAAACAAATCTTGTTTATCCCTCTGTCAGTAACATTACCTGCCTGCATAAAACAAACTGACTTTTCAGTTACTATATGCTTTATGGCAAGAATGATCCAGGGAAGAAACTTATGTCTGTGTGTAATGGGTATAGTAAGATAATGTTTATTTGCAATCCAAAGAGAGACTCATAGAAGACATTAGTTTCTAAATTAGTGCAGGAGAATAAATGTAACATGCTTTGGTTAAGTGACTTTATTTCCTGGCTTAGTATAAACTTTAGGTAATATTTTGAGACTTGTAACTTTCATAATGGTGGAATAAGTATTAGGTGTAAAAAAATTCTATATGACATAGGTACGGGGGTAATCACTTGGCATATTTATGTGGGGGGGGGTCTTAGAAATGCCCCCAACCTAGGTAGTTTGCTGCACCAGTAAATTTCTAACCATATAATAAGTAAAGTGATTAATTGTGCATATCGTCAAGTGACTCAGTCACTGATGCTTTCACTGATGGAATTGCATTGCCACTGAATACTAATATTCCCAAGGATGATTGTAATGCCATATGTTTTAACTAGATTAAGATGGTCAGTGGTGAGTTCTTTACAGGCAAATATAGACTGTTTTATTATCACATAGGTGTATAAAGAAGATTCAGCATTCTGAACAAAGAATGGGAGCAACTAGTAACTATAAGGACAAGGCATTCGGCCATCTTGCCTATTCCATCTATTCTGTAGATGAAGTAGTTTTGTAGATAAAACTGTGGATTTTCTATTTAAGGCCTGTGCCAAGTTTCAGGGATTGCAAGAACATGAGGAATTAAGGAGCCACCTCTGCTTAAGTATCTGTGATCTAAGCGTTCAAGAGTATAAATATAATTCCAACAGTATGTATGCATGTATGTATGTATGTATACACAGTATGTATGCATGTATGTATATATGTATGTATGTATGCATGTATGTGTGCATTATTGTATGTATGTATGCATGCATGTATCTGTAAGATCAGGTTTCATTTAAATGTAGTTGGTTATACAAAAATACAGTATTCTGTTTGCATAAGTTTAGAAATGCAGCCATATTAAAGCAGACATATATCTTCATTTTACATTTTACATGCAGATTCAATATGAAATGAATGTATCAGTAACCTTCAATCTAGAATACTGATAGAATACAATGTGCTAAAAGAATGTGTAGTACATGAAGTACAAACAGGCATGGGAACCAAAGTTAAAGAGGCATGTAAAAATGTACAGGGCATTGGTATTATTAAGAAATACTACAGTCACAGTGAGTCAGTTTGTTGGACCGATAAGCAGAAAGTCATTACATTGCAGTCTTTAGACATTTCATACCGACACTTGAGAGTGAGTGCAGAATTCAGGTCACGTATCCAGCATTCCAGAATATTAATTATATTATTCAGGAGGAAAAGAATTTGAGTGCAGAAGCTATGCAAGCAATAATGCCCAACAGGGTGTTTCTTATTGTGGAAATAGCTCCCACCCAGGGGTATTTTGAGGCCCAATGCCACAGACAGAGGGCATCTACACCCCTGGAAGGGCATTATTTCCATAATAATACACACCCTGGAGGGCATTATTGTGCTTAGAGAATGGGCTGACTGTAAAATTGTTGTTTTACTTTTTTTTTTTATTACTATATTAATTTTATATATGTTTGATGTAAAATAGTTCCATGTTTCAAACTTGCTATAGTATACCCGACGCAGCATGTATCATGAAACAAACAAAAAAAAAGCTTGACCTAAAAATAAGTTTCACACAGTCGTCAAACAGGCATCCAAGAATACAAATATTAAACCATGAATCAGAATGTAAAACAGCTTTATTAAGCCCAACCCAATAAAAATTGAGAAGAGTAAGCACTTTCGTCTCCAAAACTACCAAGACTTCTTCAAAACTGTAGTTCTCAGCTCAATGACCCTTTTAAATAGGCTCATCAATTAATAATCTGACACTCATTTGTAATCAACAAGAATAAAACAGACAACAGAGAAATAAAATAAAAACAACAGGATTGTGATTATAATAAACAATACAAAAATGTTAAAAGACTGATCATACAAAATATAAAATTGAAATACTCCTCTGTAAGTCAGTAGCCCTCTCTTTTAAAATAGGGACCAATGAAATGTGATCATTAATACCAGGGGGATTTGTGGCATTCAGTCTTAATTGCCACTTTAACTCGTTTTTCGCTATTTTATTTTCCCAGTACACACCCCTGTAGTCTCTTTTAATCAACTCTACAATCCCAAATAGGAATTTAGTATACTCAGGACAGTTTAAAGTGTGCTTATACAAAGCATTGTTAACATTCTTATTTTCTCATACATGCTCATATATGCATTTACTCCATTTTCCATAAATAAAAATAGCTGCATCCCTGACAAATGGTCACATATACCAACCCCCTACTTGAACAGTTACCCCTACTAACTTCACCTCCTGGGGAGGATCACCTGTAGTCATGCTCTGTGCGTTTAGTATGTAATGACAAAAGTTACAAGCCCCATATCTCATGATGCTTTTTCCACTATTCTCTGCAAAAATCTAGGATGTTCCAAAAGGTATTTAATATTGTGTTCTGTTTTGTATACAAAGAAAGGTTTATCTCCCACCACCTTATTAAGATCACTGTTGCTGTTAAAAACAACCTAATTCTTATTGATAACATCCCTAACTTTTTTTCCTCAAAAGACCCATAAAAGATGATCATAGACTTAGAAAAGGTTTCAGCACCTTCTTTTGCGATGGGGTTCGTAACATCTACAGAACTACCAAGTAATGGTTTGCAGCTTGTTCCCCAACCTTCAAGTATCTCCATACCAATGTTCCAAACCTATTCCTGTGGGTATCTTCTTTCTTGGAACATCTGCATCAAGTTATCAAGTTCCAGTTTAAAATCCAATAAATCTGAACACATCCTAGCAGCACATATCATTTGTCCTCTCACTATATTCCTTTTGATGTAAAATGGGTGACTACTATTGAAATCCAAAAAATGATTTGAATATGTAGGATTTCTATATATTTTGGGTGTAAAACAACATCTGTTCACATCCTTGGTGATCGTTACATCTAGGTAATTAATCTTAATCTTAGAAAAAGTATGTGTAAACCAAAATAAGAACAAACATTGTTAATCTATTACACAAATTCCTCCACTACTTTTTCATTACACTTCCGTAAAATAAATATGTCATCCAAATAACATAAAAGAGGGACCAATGGTTGTAATAACTTGAGCTGAATATGTTTTTCTTTTCCCATGACACCATTATTAAACTGGCATATATTGGAGCAAAACTAGTGCCCATCACCATCCCTTTTGTTTGTCTAAAAATTAATTCTCAGAAGTGATAAAAATGTTAGAAAGAATGCTTTCCATTACTTCCATAGTGAAATTTATCAAGGTACTGTTCAAGGAAGTGAGTTCCACTATGGCTTCATGGAAAAGTTCCAATCCCTCCTTGTGTGGTATGGAACTAAATAAATCCATGATGTCAATAGTGTAAAAACTACATGCATTCATATAATAATCCTGTTTGATTTTAGACAAAAAATTCCATGAGTCTTGCAAAAGGTATTCATTGGGATGAAGTGCATCCTTCAAAAGCCTGTCCACAAAAACCCCTAGTGAGTGACTGGAGCTGTTGAGGGCAGCCACAATCAGCCAATAAGGGGAATTACAAATGTTTTTGTGCATTTTCAAAATGCCAAAAACTGTTGGAATTAAGGGGTGTTCATTTATCAAAAAGTCAAAAAGATCTTCATTAACAGCTCCATGGAATACAGCATCTTCCAAAAACAGTTTCAGCTTCCTGTGTGCAGTACTAATTTCATTTTTTGACACAACCTCATATTTATCTGTGTTGTGCAACACTGTGATCATATTACAGTTGCAATCATTCTTATCAACTATTACTATCCCTCCCCCCCTTATCTGGCTTCATGATCCTAATATTTCCATCTGCTCTCAAATTGTTCAATAGTATTTTGCTTCTTCCCTTGTCAGATTATAAAATCTATTATTGTTAAGATGGAATGCCTTATAGATTTCCTGCATACAAACCTTTTCAAAACTAGCAATAGTAGGATGTAATGGGGGATTGAATACACTCTTTTTCCTAAACTAACTGTGTGACCTTACCATTTCTGTTTTGTGCTCTCTAAAAAACATCTGAAAGTTGAGCTTCCTAGTATACAATTTCAGTTCTATAAGAACATCCAAAACATCAGTATACCTAGCAGGAACAAATTTGAAACCTTTTTTAAAAAGTGAAAAATGTGTATCAGTTATTCTCAGATCCATGTAGTTAAAATATTGAAACCATCTAAACTAAGCATTTTACCCTCAGATGCTGAAATTATTTGGGTTGTATCCCTATGGCTATTCAATATTTGTTCCAACTGTTCTTTCTCCAAAACTGCTTTTGTCCTCTGTTTGTGTATCCCTTCGGGGTTTGAGGGTGAACTAAATAATCTTTCTGTCTATTTTTGTTAAATAACCTTTCTGATCTACGTAAAGGTGGATATTCTTGTTCAAAACCTCATCAATGTCTCCATTATAGTGAACAAGGTTAATAGATGAATTATTGGTGATACGAAAATGATGTCCATTAACACTGTTGTTAATACTGTCCCCCCACCCACTCCCATGCTAGCAACATTATTGTTATGAAATGTCACTATATTTTTATATGAATTATAATACATTTTGGGGAGGGGGGTAGGCTTCTTTCTGTCTATACTCAAGTTCATCCCTGTTATTTTTTTTCTGCTTTTGGTCTAAATTAACCTTAAGCTGCTGTTCAGCCTTATCAAAAATACTGTCATACCTAGACACATAGTTGTTAAATTGAGTGTTAGTTAATATCTCATTATTTAAAGCATTAATTTCCTCCAACATAGTATCAGTTTTACTGTTGATAAAATGAATAATAAATTGTAAAAGTTCAATGCCATGTCTATCAAACATGGCTAAAAGTTCATCCAGTTCACTCTGTCCCACAATAATCCCGTTCAGGAATTTAAACATCCTGAGTCCTTTAGGGATTCTGTTGACCCTAATACATTCTGTAAGGTAAGCATTATCACATTGTAGATTACATACCTTACTGAGTTTAGTTTCGAACACTTGCAATTCGGTATGCACATTACCAGTCTTAAAATGCCGGTCATTCGTAATGAACACAAACTCCCTATTCAGCCAGATTTCAATACGTGAAGAACGATTGTCGAAATCCTCTCTTTGGTCACTGTATTGTCCACATGGAATAGAATCCATAGCAGTAGCGTTCATGTTGGAGGAAGTAATTTTTTGACCCTCTACCTTATTAGATAATCCAAGTCTCATAGATGTAGAGCATTGTGACCCTGTCGCTAGGGTCACTTACCATTCTCTGCTTTTATTGGGTTGTGCTTAATAAAGATATTTTATGTTCCAATTCATCGTTTAATATTTGTATTCTTGGATGCCTGTTTGACCACTTATTGCTATAGTATATTTTAATGGTGTTGGATGAAACATTTTACATCCAAAATATAACACTTTAAAAAACATATCTAGGTATTTGCTTTATTTTTTTGGTCCCTTACTCCTAAAATGTTTGGTTTGTTGCCACTTGTTGGATATTGAAGTTACTATATAATGACAAACATTTGAGTTTCAGACTTTTATTTCCTTTAGAAAATTCATGCTAACACAAATCCTATTATTTAAGGAAGTCTGTAAGTTTATAAGAGCAATAACTGAAATCTGTTCCTATTTTGATCCTTTGTTTCCTCTTTATTTTAAGCTTTATCCAGATTTCTTCAGCTAAAAGGTCCAAAGGTATGCAAACTTCTTTACTGCTGTTGCTGCCAGTAATTGATCTCACTCACTTACTCTCTCTCTCTCTCTCTTTCTCTGTTTCACACACACACACTGGTCACTCAGTGGAAGTTCTAGCTTTGCTGGAGTTTTCATTTTGTTTTTACTGATTGGTTTTTCATTGACCTTCTCACTTATTCTTTTAGATTGTTAATGCTTTTGGGAATGCATGCTGTGTTACATAAGTTGCATTTAATTCTCTGCTATTCCCATGCTCACTGTTGACAGAGCGTCTGGACATAAAGGTAAGTGGGTATCCTCCACATCTGATAAAGAACTGAAAATTATTTCAATTACAGTTTTAAACTTGATCTGTCTACATTGCTGTCTGTGGTCTCCTTGTTCACTCTTGTTTGCCATGGTACAGGGAACCACACCCTCGCATCCTCACTGATGCATGCCTGATATTTATCTTGATGAGTCAAATATTTTGGGATTTTGGGACTTCAGTAGCCATATTTCCATCCTCCTGAACTATCTCAGTCCAACTTCTCACTGTCTGGTACAGTATATATACATTTCACTGGCAATCACCATGCATCCACAAATAGAGTAAAACCATATGTTTCCAAGCTCACCAATTTAGGTTGCAGGTAAAATGCAATTGTAAGTACTAGGCTTTTTTTCAACTCCTTCCAGAAACACTTCAATCATTTGACCTATGCCTGGAATAACAATCAGTTACAGTATGGCCTACATCACTATAGCTTTATAGTTTGTGTGTGTGTGTGTGTGTGTGTGTGTGTGTGTGTGTGTGTGTGTGTGTGTGTGTAGTAAAACTAGGCAAACTCTGACCCACATCCCTTCAAATTTTCTTTTAAAACAGAACAGCTGCTGATCTGCACTTTTATCTTGCCTTTCCAGCTGTGATGATATTGCCAGTTCCATTAGATGCTAAATAAACGTAGTTCTCCCTATAATTGCACTGTAATATATATATATATATATATATATATATATAAACATTAAGTCCAAAACACTGTTTTATAGCATGTACAATCTCCCTGCATCATGAGACTTGAGATAATTGCATATTGTGATCACATCATACAAAACTAGAAAATCTATATGTTAAACCATAGCTTTTTCTTACAAAAGCACACAGTTGTTCATTTTGGACATGTTGCATGCAGTGTTTAGACAACCAGCATGAAACATAGTTTACAGTAAGAAAGTCTGCATCACAATACTTGTTGAGTGGTGCGCATATTTACAATTAAGACCTGAGAATGACTCAGTTGTAGGGCATCATAAAATACCTGAGAATGACTCAGTTGTAGGGCTTCATAAAATACAGAAATAGAATTTTCCAATAAAGAACAAAATGTAACATTATGCAGTGCCAATCAATGCTATGCCTTTGCTTTTAACTTAAATTTGCTTATGCTGGAGAATTAAGAAGGTGCTTTGCATAATAAAGATACAATCATTTATTTTTCATTGTAAATTAAAGATTGATAACATCTTGAGTGAACACCCTTACCATACTATCAGATTAACCTGTTTGGCTAACAGAAATTGACATTGCAGAAATACAGATCAGAGTAATAATTGTGGTGGCTTCATGATTTATTTGCATATTGTTTGTGCAGTTCTGATTTCAAGTTAAAAGTCTGTGATTTATTTACAAAGCTGACGATGATCTCTTTTAAAATGTACTTTGATTTAATAGTTTACAGTTAAATGTGCAGCATTCATTCGTAACAAACAATTGTCACACCTATAGACTCTAGTCCCCATGTCATTTGTTTGATCTTCCCCCTGCTGAATGTACTGAATACCCACAACTAAACAATGTGAATTCATCTGCTATTTCAAATGGATCGTAAAATCCCTCAAAAAACAATAACATGGCATGACCCAGCAAAAATACAGAGACAACTTATGCTAACAGTACATTTCTCAAGTTCAAGACCATAGCCTCAAGTCTGTCCTCTGTGGATTGTTCATAGCAATCTAGATGTTATTGGTATTACAACTCCAAAAGAATTCCTCCAGCTACTGGAAAGTGAGAGCAAAGAGTTTTTTCCACCATCTCAGGGTCAGGATAAACACCTGCATAGGGATGATGCTCAGTATCTTTCTTACCAGAACATTACTACTTAGAATTTTTCCATGCAGAATTAATTATCCACAGCTAACAGAGAATCTGCATTAGTCTGAATTTTGCCACAGAAGTCAAACTAAACAACTAGATCACAGCATCTGCACCAAGACAACTTGAGGTTCTCCACATCTTGAGCAGCATCTTGAAGTCTCCAGACAAACCAAACTTGTGAAATATAATGTTGCACTGTAATTATAGCAAACCTTAATTCAAGCAGATTTTGGACTGTGCCTGCACAGATCCTCCCACTGTTACCCCCAGTCATCTTCAGGGATACTTGCAAGCTTTGACCAATGCAAAGACTACTATCCACTACCAGGAATTACTTCTCATGTGGCATTTCATCAAGAGCTGCACGCCTGCTACATTTCACTAAACATTCTTACAGTGATCTGTCCAGGTCTGTGAGGTGGCAGTCACCTGCTGCTATCCCAAAAGCTGTTGGCAACATACACTGAAACTGAACCAGTTCCATCTATGAGACACTATGGTCTCTCAGCTTCCTTCTCAAGGGAATAGCACTGATTACCCATCCAGTAGGCTACCCGCGTGTCTTTCCTGCAGCTATTCCCATTGATGTCTTATCAACATTCTGCCTAACAGCTTAAACTTGAAATTCCTAAAAATTGGCTAACTCTAGTCACACCCATAACAGATATTCTTTCTTCAGTACTTGAGGGAAAAAAGGGACCTAAAACCAGCTGCAGCTAGGTCTCCCTAATTTTTTTTTTTTGGGGGGGGGTGACGGTCCACTCCAAAAAAGGATAAGAACTCCTCATCAATCTGTACTTCCTCTGATACTTCCTCTTTGACACCCCAGCATAATGTAAAATATCACCCCCCCACACACAGACACACCCACACACACACACATACACACACTCACTGTACAGTAATGTCCCTTAGATTATACAACAGCTAGTACATTAATTCAAAGTCAGTTAACATGGCATTACTATACTTTTAATGGCTCCATGAACTTGTAAACTTTTTGACCTTTTACCTCTCAAATTAATTTCACCACTGCTTTGCACACAGATATAAACTGTGTGTCACAACAGTGACATCCTCAGTGGATATGAAAGCCTATGAAGAATATTAGTCATAACCAAGATCACATGACAAAAAAGTAAGAGCTGAAACTTCTCGCACCTACTCAGTATGTTAGTGTAATTATCCTTCAGTGCAGCCAGATATAACCTCCTCCGAGATGGTCTTCAGCACACACTTTAAAAAGTAGCTAGATAGCTAATGTTTTCCCTTTTCCTTTGGTTGATTAGAAGTTTGTTTGCCTAGGATGGGAACAACGAGCTAAATTTTATCTCTGCATACATGCTGGAGCCACGTCAGTCATGTGATTTATTCAGGTCGATACAGCAGTAGGATTATGGGATTTAAGTCCACATCCTTGTCCTTACAATCAAGATACTCATGCTACCACATACTGTATATAGTCTTTTCATATCTTGTTCCTTACTTCATTTGGTCCACTACTTTAGCAATGTTGTTCTCTGTTTCATGAAAACAATTCAGGGGTAATATGGAAAGAGAAAAGGACAGAAGCTATTAATTAGTGATAAAACATACCTCTTGAAAATGTAACCTGTGAATAGTTCAGAGCAAACATCAAAATGCTCTTGAAATATTTAATCAGTTCTCACCAGGCCTCCTTACCCATCCCCCTGTGTCTTAAACCTGGCAAAGCCCAGGATAAGTCCAAGTCAAGCACCTCCCTGTGTCTTAAACCCAGTGATACCTTGGATAAGTCCAAGTCAAGTACCTCCTTACCCATCCCCCTGGGTCTTAAACCTGGTGATGCCCAAGTTAAGTCCACATCATGGACTTCATGACACTGAATGGAAGGCTGAAGGGGGATAAATTACTGTTTTAGACAGGTTTAATCTGAAATCTGAAAAGGGTTTTTGAGGAAGTCACCAAAGCTATGGATGAGGACAAAAGGTTACACACTGCCTATCTTAACCTGACCAAAGTATTCAACACTATTTCCCATCTGGGCATTGTCTGCAAACTCATTCAACTAGGACTAAACCCCTATGTCACCCAATGGATAACAAAGTGGATCACAGACAGGGTGACGGTGCAGGAAACTATCTTCACAAAAAAGGTCAGTCACTATCATAGTCCCTCAGAGCTTGGTGCTGGGACCATGTTTTTTGATATCTACTTTTTTGAAGTCAAAGCTAATGTCAAAAGCCTCTGGTTAACCAGTTTTGTGGATGCCTGCATGTTTGGCACAATCACATATCCCCCATAGACACTAATATCCTCCAGCTGGGCTTGCTGCAAATTAATAATTGATGCCATAGCCATGATCTAAAATTGAATGCCAAAAATGTACAGTAATATCCCTTGTAAGATCAGCCCCCCCGGGGAATTACCACATAGACAATACACCCCAAGCATGGTCCCAGTGGTTAGGGACATGGGAACAGATATGGACAGTGACTTGGAAGCCTTTGACCATTATTTATTTACTGTTGTAAAGAAATTATTCTATGTTGCACAACTTATAAGTAAGGCTATGTTATCCGGGTTTAAGGATGTACTTAGCCCTCATTAGGCCAGTTATTGAGTATGTATTCAGTATGTACCTGACCAGGCATATGCAACAACTAGAACACCCACTGAGGTTCCTCATAAAAGGAATACAACTCATTAGCCATACAGAATATGCAGACCAGCTCAAAGCCTTATCTTTATAATTCAGTCTCCTACAGACTACTGAAAACTGATCTGGGCCTGACATACAAGGCATCATCTTATCCATACTAATGGACTTACTGTACAACTGCAAGTCTAAAGAATTAGAAATACCCAATTAAAGGATATAATCCTCATCTACAACATAAATAGAATGCACTGGAGAACAGGTACATGTCTCAGAGATACCCCTATTCTGGAACAGGCTTTACATCCACATGAAGCAGAGTTTGCCCCTGACCCTATTCAAATGCTACCTGGACCAATGGATGGGGAATGGAAATATACTCATGGACTAGCACCTATGCCCCTATTGGATAGATGTAATTTGTAAATGCTTTTGCCACCTAAACCCAACTAGATGCCCCCTGAGTAATGTATGCTGTCATTTACAAATGAGGAAACATGGCTAGGCTTAAGAAATGTCTTCTAGGAACATTGGCATAGTAATTGCCTACGAATCTATGATGAATACTTTTAGTCTCCTTCCAGCATGCAGTTAAAGGCTGTGGAGGACAATGTCATCAATATATGCCAGTTATTTCACCTCCATCCTCGACATCCACATGTTCTTCATTGCTCCAACTGACAGCCAATGTCATAGCAAGGATTTTAAAACTAGACTGAAAAGGTATGCTGGCAAGCTCCACGTCTAGTGCCAGATCTTGCCTCAAAATACAGACATAAAACCCTGATTCAACAGACTTCAGCTACTGGATTACTGCACATATCTCTCATTAGGTAATGAAGAGGAACAGAAAGTCCTTAATCTCCAGTACTGCATATAGGAACTCCAATTCTTACATGTTGAAAGACTTTTTTTTTTCATATACAGAAGCAAATAAGCACACCTCTATGACAACCCTAGGTGCAGCGTCCAAGTACGGTCAGGTGAGTTTCAGTCTCTCATAAAACTTATCTGCGTTTTTGACAATAATTTTGTCTTACCACTCCATCCTTCTCATCATATCTTCAGCCAAGATGTTTATCTCACAATTAAATAGGGGCATTGGTTTATAACTTACTCTAACCAAATGGTCCTTCCAGGGTTTCACCATTAATGAGACTAATGCTTCAGACAATGAGATCTCCAAAGACTCCCATGCTGCATGAAGTTCAAGACAATTTCTATGTATGACTTGGAGCTTTTTTGTTAGGAAAGGATGAAATTGCCAATAGAATTTCCTGAAATGTCTGCTTAAGTAACTTGATCAAGGTCACACAGCAGGTAAATGAGTGTTGAGGGAGTCAAACAACAGCTTATAGCTACATATATATATATATATATATATATATATATATATATATATATATATATATATATATAGTTCAACAACCACCTCCAGCACTCAATAATAAAAATCCACAATCAGATGCCGCTTGTAAGGATTTAATGGCAGACAATAACATCTACAGACCGGTTTCGCTGCATGGCGTCATCAGTGTGTGCCAGGAAATGGAAAACCATACTACATAAAGATAAGAATTAAAGCAACAGCTTAAAATAAAAAAATCAACATTAAATAACACATGAAAAGCACATATAAAGAATCAGGCTTATTTAAACATCTCCATAAGACACCATTATGAAGGTGCACCACCCAATAGCCAATAAATATATTGCTATCAGAATTTTAAAATTCCCTCTCATAAGCCTGCATTCTTCAAAAAGGTCCTTATAAATTAATAGTACCTAAAAATTAATTACCAGTGGTCATTAAGACCTGGTTTGAATAGTGCACCCAAATTAATTATCCACATATGTTCCTTATATGTCAAAATTTGATGTTTATGTGATACTGTGATATCATCCCCCACTACCATGTCAATACCCAAAAAAACAAAATGGTCAGAATTATGTACTAAAATATGTTTGTACAGAGCACTTTGTGAATGTTTACAATTGATATCACTAACATGTAGTGCAATAAGTTGTTTGAAAGAACGAGACATTTGTCCCACATAAAAAGACCCACATTGGCAAACTGCCATATATATTACCCATTCACTAGAACAGGTAATCAAATGTCTTATAATGTACACCTTTGGAGTATTGACTGAGGTAAAGGACTTAGTCCTATATATCAATTTACAATATGTGCAATGTCCACAAAAAGTGCTACCAACAATTCTTCTGGCTACATGACCAGACTGACTAATGTGTCCTTTTTTAAAAGAAGAACAATTTTCTCCCACTGTTTTGCCTCTACAAAAAACAAACTGACAATAATTATCCAACATTGGTCCAAAAAACACAACAGACTTAAAAATATGCTAATACTTGGCTATCACTGTTTTTATCTTAAAAATGTTAGTGTTAAAGGTAGTGATCAACCTAGTCTTATCTTGACCATCTAAATTTTCCCCCTGCTTTTCTTGAAAAAGTTCAGCCCTAGGTACCTGGACTGCCTGTTGATTGGCAGAATCAATCAATGTGTTGTTATAACCCCTTGATCTAAATCTAGATTTAGGATCATCCACCTCAGTGTAAAAATCTTTTTCTGAATTGCATATTCTTCTTATTCTCAAAAACTGGGCCTTAGGAATATTATTAACTACATGTCTGGGGTGGCAACTACTAGCACGTAATAAAGAATTCTTAGAAAAAAGTTTACGATAGAGACTGGTAATAATAGTCCCATCTATAGCCTTAGTTACATTTACATCTAAGAATTCAACATTGAATAACTCAGTTTTGCCACTAAATTGTACCCCATACTTGTTAGAATTCAAATATGTGACAAATTATTTCCACTTGTCTAAATTACTATTCCAAGCTACCCAACAATCATCTAAATATCCTCGCCACATTGTTAAATGTGGTAAGAACACATTGGTATCACTATAAATACATTGCAACTCAAAATACCCCATAAATAGGTCCGCAATAAATCAGTGCAAAGGTAGCACCCATAGCAGTACCTTTAATCTGTAAAAAACCACTGAGATCCAAATCGAAAAGCGTTATGTTCTAACACTAACTCTAATAATGTAAGCAAAAATTCCATTTCTGCCTCTTCA
Source organism: Protopterus annectens (assembly GCF_019279795.1). NCBI lineage: Eukaryota > Metazoa > Chordata > Ceratodontiformes > Protopteridae > Protopterus > Protopterus annectens. Next base: position 1,414,312,748 of record NC_056735.1, read on the forward strand.
TACATTCTAGACTATTGTAACCAGTATTTCACTGCACAAATACCACCCACATGTGGAATACTGGTGCATAATGTCTGCACATCTAGTGTACCTAGGTAAGCATCACATGGAACTTGTAAGTCATTCATGAGTGCCAAAAACTGATTGGTGTCTTTAATTCTTGCTCTCACAAAAATCAAAAGAAGTTTAAGTTTGGATTCAAAGTAAACCGAAAGAGGTTCTATCAAAAAAAACTCTTCCCACCAATATAGGGCGACCCGCAGGTTTAGTAACCGATTTATGAATCTTTGGCTCCAAATAAAAATATTGGGGTTGTGGGTCATCTACCACCAATTGTTGTGCCAAGGAATCATGTATAACACCTTCAGATTTAGCCTTATTCAAAAACTCATCTATCATGTTTTAAAACTTGGTGTGGTATCAATCGGAAGATAATAAGATATAACAGCTGTCTTTTAACCTCAGTTTCATACCCTTGTATATCCCAAACTACAGTGGCACCTCCCCTTGTCGGCATTGTAATAGCTAACTGGTTATTGCTCTTCAAATTAACCATGGCTAATTTTTCCTCAGCAGTTAGATTTTGAGAAAAATTCTTAAAAATATTGCCTTGTTTCACATGTAATTTAGATAACACTTGTTCAAAAATTTTTACAGGACCATAATAAGGCAGTTGAAAATTAGAACTTTTGAAATTAAATGATGTTCTCTGAGACCCTTGTTGTGCTTGCTGTTTCTGTGCAAAAAAAATATTTAAGATTCAAAATTCTACAAAATTCCTTAAGATCTTTAACAGTATCATAATAAGAGACATAAAATGATGGTACAAATCCTAAACCTATATTAAGTAACTGTGTCTCCGCTTCTGTAAAATTGGGGTCAGTTAAGTTCACTACTAACTGGTTCTCATCCATACTAGAAACAACTGTGATCAACTGGCCACCTACTGAGTCTCTATATGCATACAGAGAGAGAGAGATAGAGAGAGAGAGAAAGACTATACACATCATCATCTTCTTTCGACTGTTCCCTTTAGAGGTCGCCACAGTGGATCATCTGTTTCCATTTCTTCATGTCCTCTGCATCATGCTGTTTCACACCAACCGCCTGCATGTCCTCTCTCACTACATCCATAAATTTCTTCTTAGGCCTTCCTCTTTTCCTCTTACCTGGCAGCTCCATCCTTAGCATCCTTTTCCCAATATACCCAGCATCCCTCCTCAGCACATGTCCAAACCAACACAATCTCGCCTCTCTTGCTTTGTCTCCAAACTGTCCAACCTGAGCTGACCCTCTAATATACTGATTCCTAATCCTGTCCATCCTAATCACACCCAGTGCAAATCTTAACATCTTTAACTCTGCCACATCCAGATCTGACTCCTGCCTTTTCGTCCATGCTACCGTCTCCAACCCATATAACATAGCTGGTCTCACTACCTTCTTGTAGACCTTCCCTTTCACTCTTATTGGTACCCGTCTGTCACAAACCACTCCTGACACTCTTCTCCACCCATTCCACCCTGCCTGTAGTCTCTTCTTCACCTCTCTTCCACACTCACCATTACTCTAAACTGTTGATCCCAAGTATTTAAACTCATCCACTTTCGCTACCTCTACTCCCTGCATCCTCACCATTCCTCTATCCTCCCTCTCATTCACACACATATATTCTGTCTTAGTCCTGCTGACCTTCATTCTTCTCCTCTCTAAAGCACATCTCCACCTCTCCAGGGTCTCCTCAACCTGGTCCCTACTCTCACTACATATCACAATGTCATCTGCAAACATCATAGTCCGCGGGGACTCCTGTCTAATCTCATCTGTCAACTTGTCCATCACCACTGCAAATAAGAAAGGGGTCAGAGCTGATCCTTGATGTAATCCCACCTCCACCTTAAACGTATCTGTCACTCCCACCGCAGTCCTCACCAATGTCACACTACTCTTGTACATATCCTGTACCACTTTTACATACTTCTCTGCCACTCCCGACTTCCTCATACAATACCACAACTCTTCTCTAGGCACCCTGTCATATGCTTTCTCTAAGTCCACAAAGACACAATGCAACTCCTTCTGACCTTCTCTGTATTTTTCCAACAACACTCTCAGAGCAAATATTGCATCTGTAGTGCTCTTTCTTGGCATGAAACCATACTGCTGATCACTAATCATCATCTCCCTTCTTAACCTAGCTTCCACTACTCTTTCCCATAACTTCAAGCTGTGACTGATCAATTTTATCCCTCTGTAGTTACTGCAGCTCTGCACATCACCCTTATTCTTAAGGATAGGTACCAAAACACTTTTTCTCCACTCCTCAGGCATCCTCTGACTTTCCAAAATTTCATTAAACAATCTGGTAAAAAATTCCACTGCCATTTCTCCTAAGCACCTCTATGCTTCCACTGGTATGTCATCTGGGCCAACAGCCTTTCCATTCTTCATCCTCTTCATAGCTGTCCTTACTTCCTCCTTGCTAATCTGCTTCACTTTCTGATTCACTATCCCCACATCATCCAACCTTCTCTCTCTCTCATTCTCTTCATTCATCAACCCTTGAAAGTACTCTTTCCATCTACTCAACACACTCTTCTCACTTGTGAGTACGTTTCCCTCACTGTCCTTTATCACCCTTACCTGCTGCACATCTTTCCCAGCTCTGTCCCTCTGTCTAGCCATTTGGTATAGGTCCTTTTCTCCCTCTTTAGTGTCCAATCTCTCATACAACTCTCTATATGCCTTATCCTTAGCCTTCGCCACCTCTCTCTTTGCCATGCGCCTCATCTCCTAATACTCATGTCTACTTTCTTCATCTCTTTGACAATCCCACTTTTTCTTCGCCAGCCTCTTCCTCTGTATACTCTCCTGTACTTCCTCATTCCACCACCATGTCTCCTTGTCCTCCTTCCTCTGTCCAGATGTCATACCAAGCACCTTCCTAGCAGTCTCCCTTACTAGCTCTGCTGTAGTTACCCAGCTATTCGGTAACTCTTCATTGCCTCCCAGTGCCTGTCATAACTCTTCCCTGAACTCCACCTCACAATCACCCTTTTTTAACTTCCACCATTTAATCCTTGGCACTGCTTTCACACTCCTCCTCCGCTTCTTGATCACCAACATCATTCTGCAGACCACCATTCTATGCTGCTTAACTACACTTTCCCCAGTCACCACTTTACAGTCTCCAATCTCCTTCAGACTGGCCCTCCTACATAGGATATAATCCACCTGTGTGCATCTTCCTCCACTCTTGTATGTCACCCTATGCTCCTCCTTCTTCTTAAAATATGTATTCACCACAGCCATGTCCATCCTTTTCGCAAAATCCACAGTCATCTGACCTTCTGCATTCCTCTCCTTAACACCATACCTACCCATCACTTCCTCATCCCTTCTGTTCACTTCACCAACATGCCCATTGAAGTCCACTCCAATCACTAGTCTCTCACCCTTGGGTACACTCACCACCACTTCATCCAACTCACTCCAAAATTTTTCTTTCTCATCTATTGCACACCCAACTTGTGGAGAATATGCACTAACAACATTCATCATTACACCATCAATTTCAAGCTTCATAAACATCACTCTATCAGACACTCTCTTCACCTCCAAAACACTCTTGGCATACTGTTCCATTAGGATAACCCCTATCCCATTTCTTCTGCCATCCACACCATGATAGAACAATTTGAACCCACCTCCTATACACTTGGCCTTACTTCCCTTCCATTTGGTCTCTTGCACGCACAATATATCAACCTTCCTTCTCTCCATCATATCAGCTAGCTCTCTCCCTATACCAGTCATACTGCCAACATTCAAAGTTCCTGCCCTCAGTACTACACTCCTAACCTTCCTCCTCTCTTCCTGCCTTCAGGCATGCCTTCCCCCTCCTCTTCTTCTTCGGCCAACTGTAGCCCAATTTACGCCAGCACCCTGTTGGCTAACAGTACTGGTGGCGGTCGTTGTTAACCCGGGCCTCGACCGATCCGGTATGTAATTATGAAATGTTCTCCACATCAGTAATTTGGCAGAGGTTTTATGCCAGATGCCCTTCCTGACGCAACCCTCACCATTTATCCGGGCTTGGGACAGGCACAAAGAAATGCACTGGCTTGTGCATCCTCAGTGGCTGGGTTAAAGACTATATATACATGTAGGTTTACTATTAAAATTATGAAATTTAAAAAAAAATTTGTAATTAAATGTCGAGATATATTGTCGAATCTGCAGATTTTTAACTGTTCAGAAAGTCGAAAATCTGCAGTAATTGCCGAAAAAGTCGAATTCGACATTTTACAGCAATTAACGACAATGCCGTAAATCCCTTACTCCTACAAATAACATCCCATTTATGCAGGGGGGCATGCCCCCTGCACCCCCCACACTCCCACTAACTATATATTCCAACTCCAAGATCGCACTACAGTGATGAAAGGGATGCATTTCTCTAACCGCACTGTACAACAATCTCTGTACATCCCTTCGACTTTATATTAATGAATGCGCAGGACATTCACTAATATAAATGTTTGAACATTCAGAATGTACTCATATGAACTATTTGAACATCTGTAGTTCGAATTGTTCATATGCGTACATTCTGACATCGAGATTTTAATGGTAAACCATACATGTATATGTAGAGAACAAGCAATAGACAGAAATGTTGAGTGCACCTTGAAATATTATAGTAACACAAGGTCAAACATCACAACATCGATCCCAAATAATCGAAACTCTAAAAAAAGATTTTGGGAGGGCAAACCACACCGCATCTCCCACACACCCTGTTAATTATATATACCAGCTCTGAAATACAAAACAGTGGGTTAAGGGAAAATTCCCACTCTGCTATTCCACAACCTCTCACAAAGTAATGCAGCAGAAGCAATCATATGATTATTTGATCACTTCTGTCAGCATTGCAAGCATTTGATATTCTGAATTTTTGAATATATATATATATATATATATATATATATATATATATATATATATGGCAATTGATCAAATGACCTATATATTGACATCCTAAATATTGGCAAAAATATCTAATGTTCAAAATATTGACAGTTAAAAATATCTAACAACAAAATATCAAATTGAAGTTACTCATATGCCCTTTCCCCACTGTTGTGTGGCCTCAGTGTTGGTATGTATTATTAACAGGGGATGTGGGGGGTTGCAGGGGGACTTGCATTGCTTTGGGATGGTGTTAGGTTTTCACTTTACATGTTATCTGCCTTAGCAAGTTTTAGTGGCAGAATTTGGGTAGGTTAATGGTTATTACTGTTCACCCAGTCAACAGTCTGACTGCTGGAGGTAAAATAAAGTAGATCCCAGCTGAGTGAAGGACAGCCACTGTCATCCCTTTACACAAAGGTGGAGTGTCCACCAATCCAGGAAATTATAGACCCATCAGTCTAACTAGCCTGATCTGCAAGGCTATGGAACAGATTACCATGGACCTCATTAACAAGGACACTGGCAACCTCCAGACACTTGATCCCACACAGACTGGCTTCATTAAGGGGAGGTCACCTCTGCTAAATTTAGTTAACTTCTTTGAGACAGTCACCAAAGCCATGGATGAGGGAAAGATGGTGCACACTGTCTACCTTGACCTGGACAAAGCTTTTGACACTATTCCCCACTCAGGCATAATAGATAAACTCTCTCAACTAAGCATCAATCCATACCAGATGGGTAGCAAACTGGCTCACTGATAGAACCCACATACTCAAAATAGGGGAAGCCACCTCAAGCAGTAGACCTGTAACAAGCGGCATACCCAGGGTTCAGTCTTGGGGTCTCTATTATTTGGGATATACTTTTCTGAGGTGCAGGCTAAAACCAGTGGGCTATGGCTGATCAAGTTTGCAGATGACTGCAAACTGGGTGCTGTTATCAATTCCCCTAGTGAAGTGGACATCCTCCAAGAGGGTCTCACTCAGACAAATGACTGGTGCCAGAAACATTGCCTCAAGCTGAATACCAAAAAATGCATCATCATCCCCTTTGGAGAGAGTGATGTCCCCACAAATTCTCACATTAATAACAACGTCCTATGCACTCAATCAGTCGTGAGGGATTTGGGCACCCAAGTCGATAGCAACCTGATTTTTGACCACCATGCTGCTTCCGTTATATGGAAAACCTTCTACATGGCCCACCTCATAAGTAAGAGTATCTCATCCAGGGACAAGGAGGTCATAACATCCCTGTATTCTTCCCTTATAAGGCCACTTATTGAGTACAATGCCCCTTTCGTCATGTACTTCGCAAAGCACATGCAGCAGCTGAAGAGATCATAGAGGTTCCTCACCAGGAGAATCCAGGGCCTCAAACATCTACCATACACAGATAGGCTAAAAGCCCTATGCCTCTACATAGTTTCATGCAGACTCTTCAGAGGTGACCTCTGCCAGGCATACAAGCTGTTCACGGACCCCACCTTGATGGGACTGCTGCATATCCACAAGTCAAGTTCCACTCAAGTAACCCACATGTGTGGCCTCAACCTGGTCTGTGACATCAACAAGACTTGTTGGCAGGATAGATTTGTGTCCCAGAGACTCCCCCATCTATGGAATAGACTCCCTGTCCACATCAACCAGAGTACCTCATTACCCTTTTTTAAGCGCAACCTGGATAACTGGATGGGAAACAAAAAATATACCCCTGGGATTCCACCCATGTCCCTGCTGGAAAGGGGCATTGGGTGCTGATTTGTCTAAACATGGGCTAAAACTCTTGGCTAGGCTTATAAGGGCCTCAGGGCCAATAGCCTAGTAACCTCCTATGATCCTATGATCTAGCAACCTTTTATTGCTTAGCCTGCTCATGAGAACTCAACCCGTTGATTTCTTCAATTTCTGATTAAGTCATTAGTTTCTAGGAAAAAAGCTTTTAACTAAAATTGATATTAAAAGGATTAGCATTTCATTTGGGGTGTGCTTCTTTCCATACAACTGCCATTTTATGCTGTGTATTTCAAACTATTGATTGTTACTGGTGCACCTTGGAGTATTTTTCCTATTGAGGCTGCTGAGGTGCAGTTTTGGTGCTTGGAATATGTATTTTCTACTAAAATAGAAAAAAAAAAACAAAGAAAGTTTCTTCAAATTTAGCTAGGTCTTCACCCTCTTTACAGGGTCACTATACATATTAATATAATATGTAGCTACTTTAATGCAAGATATACAGCCATGTTGCAGACACATTGCTAATGATGTCTGACAAGCCTACAAACCCTTATTTTTGCCAGACCAGGTCATAAAACAAACTTTAGATATATACATAACTCCCCCACTAGTCTACATAAATACACAGCAGTTGTCAATTCAGCTTTCCCAGATGCACTAGTGAGATGACTCACCAACCTCCTTACCTAGCTGAAAACTGAACTCTGGCAGTGACCTCAGGATCATGTACCTGGCCCCTAATATGCAAATAGATGCTTGTACTTTCTCCCAAAAAGAAACTCTCAGGGATATTAACAATGGCTTTCCTATATTCCATAAAGACAAATTCACCCAACCAGCTACTGATCAAAGTTTGAATATTGCAGCATGTTTTACTACAGTTAGTTGGATTGATCGAGTCGATGATGCACTTTAGATAGACTCCTTTCCCCTTTTCTTCATTGTAGTGTGACTGTGGAGTTGGGAGATATAAATTGGGAGGCTGAGGTTCCAAACCCCCCACATAGGGGGTTAGAAGGGCTTAGACTCATGCAACGAGATAGTGTATTTTTTTAGATATTTTGAGTTATGATTATATTAATGAAAATTCATAAAAGCATAATTTATTCTTTTGTAGCTCAACCAAAAATAGGGAAACTGTTAAGAACAATTGAATTTATGAAGCACCCACTAAGTAAGCTTATGTCTCTACAAGGCAGCAAATTTCACCCACACCAGTCTACTGCAAGGAGTCTGTGTCTTCCAACCATTTCCAACAGTCCTAATATGCCTACTTTGAACTGAAACTACTCCAGAGTAGATGGTTTCCCATAATTTCAGCCCAAAACTCTGAGGACAAATTCTACCATCTCCCAGCCTAGAGCCCAGAAGTCCATAATTTACCTCAACAAATGAAAACAAACATCAGATTATAATCCACATTTTAAAGTAATATGATGCATCACACACAAACACATTTTTCTGCAACAAAATGTAGCATTTTATTTACAGATCCAGAATCAAAAATCTACTTCTTACTCTTGCTAACTACCCTCACCTTTTCTTTGCATACAACACACATCTCTGCTCATTCAGGTATTTCCTCGCAGCATTGTTTAGTAATTTCCCATGTTTGCATCCTGGTCTACCTACCTTCCTAACCAAATCACAACCCAGGATATGCTCGACTTACACCAGCCTCAGAAGACTCAACATTCTAACTGTTATTTCTCCCAGTTAGACCACTAAGTTTTTCATGGGTTCCCACACCCTAACAAATAAAGGGACCTGTCACAACCAAAAGACTCACTCTTGTGCTCCAATAATTAAAAGCCTGTAAGAGTGCAGTTTTCACAGTTGGCAGATGAAGGTTGACAGCAGTATGACATAATGTATGCATTGGTGATGGCCAGAATATATGCAAGCATCAAAGGGTTAATAGTGTGTAAGAAACAAGCTTATGATGCAGCATTTTGTGAATGTTTATTATGCAGTACTTTATGGTTGGCTTTTGAAATAAGTGGCATGACCCAAGTCAGATTATAAAACATATTAACTTGGGGACAGAGGGTGGTTGAGATGGATAGAAAGGATTATCAGTGCCTCTGCACCTTGATGCAACAATAGTGTGTCAGTGATAGCTGGGACAATTTGCTTAATTAAATCTCTAAAGTGAAGTCCAAAATAAGTGGCAATTTCAATATGGTTAAGCTGCACTATTTGTAATACATTCCCAACTCAGAAGTTGCTCTACCTTGGTGCAGGAGTTAAAAAATTCTTAAAAGTCCCCACTTAAGGGCAAACTACGTGTGTGGCATTTAAGAGAGCTGTCCACTCCCAAGCTGTATTGTATGCACTGCTTAATGTGTGATAAAGAACAGAGTGCACTGGGTGTGTCTACAAGTAAAGGGAGTCTAATGGGGAGGAGTCTAGAGTTCATAGTAAAGCAGGTGGCATAGTACTGGAAGATGTGAAAGAAGCCTAATGGTTGTGGGATGATGATCAGAGACAGGTACTGTTACTGCATACCCATTCTGTGATCATATAACTGAAATTATTTCAGTATACTGTTTTAATGTTCTGTTCAGATAATTCTATCTAAAGGTCATATATTCTCCAGACAGTATAAAATTACAACTATGAAGCAGGGGGATTTATATTCACATGCCACCCTTTAAAGTATCACGGAGAATAGTAGTAGTTTTGCAAGATACACACAAGGTGTGGTATTAAATGAAGTGATGAAAGATAGTCACAGAATTGTTCCTACTGGTTATTCTGGTTCACTTTCTTGCATCCCGTATAGGAATCTGTGTTTATGGATGTTTGAGTGTAGGTTCCATTATGAGGAAACACGAAGGCTGGTTATTTTGCTACTACAAGTTAATATCTGTACGTAGATTTCAGAAACATTTCCGAATGATTTTGGCAACACAGATTCACTACCAGGCAAGGGAACCCACAGGATTTTTTGCAGGGGGGTGCAAACCTGGAGCACCTCCCCAACCCCATCCCCTTCAACCCCACCCCCAACACACACGCAGCCATTCCAGTATCCCATTACTGGGCTATTTCTCCCCAGTTGCCATAAACACTGTTCAAAACTCTGTGTGCATACTGTTTTATGCATTACTTCTATAATGATTACAGATACTTGGTTTTAATTTTCAACTTTTATTTCAAATTTTAGGGTCTCAGGGCCAATAGCTTAGAAACCTCCTATTTTATAGCACAAACACTGCTAGACATTTCCTAAACTTAAACAAAGCAATAGTCTTACAATGAAAACAGACTTAGCATTAAAACTGCTCTACCTTTGAAACTCGCATGCACTGAAACAGCATTTAAACCCACATTCAAAGAAAATGCATCTGGCCAGTGGCAGGTTAAGTTTACATTTGGACTGTTTTCAAATCATAGGCCCCTTGCACACATTTCAGAAGCATGCATAACTGCTTTGATTCACCTTCCTGATTGTATTAATTATAATATATAATAACTGAATTATATCCCTTGTTAATACAGCACCACTTAGAGTGTGTTTCATAGTTTTGAACATTTTTTCCATTAAGCAATGAAACAAAACATATGAACCAGTAATGACAAATTGCCCAATTCAGAACATTTCAACCATAAAAGGCCACTTAAACGTCTATCATTACAATCTACCAATATCAGTCAATATGCACAATCTCTGCAGAAGTAAAAGTCATCTGAATAATTTCACATTAAAGAGATATGAAACTAATGGAGAGGTTGTTGCTAAAAAACAGCTTTATATTTCAGTGTTTCATCTACAAATTCAGTGCCTACTGCCCTTAAACAATAAATTGCCTATGTTACATTTAAAAAAAGATTGTATATTGCAATAGGAATAAGTGGCAAGTGGAAACACAGGTTCATAGTTACTAGGCATCTCATCCAAAGGAGGACATACTCAGGACTGTAGCACTCCACCCCCTTAAAATACAAATCTACATGTGGTGGGAGTAGAACCTACAGCCCTCTACATCAAGATGCAAGTATGCTACCTGCTATGCTACTAAGACTGTTTTGACATTCTGCACCACAACAGTGATACCATTTGCTAAACAAAACAGTTGCACATTTTAAGCAGACTTAGCATGAACAGTAAACATCTCTTCCCTTGAAGCTCACAATTCCTTGAAAATGTATGTGAAAATAAATTCCACCTGCTAACTCTAAATAGGGCATTTCACTCTCACACATGCATACCTCAACCTCTTAGTGCAAGACGTCTGGACAAAGCCTAAAATAAATAGGGACGGATTATAAATATTGCTCTCATGAATGTAATAATTAATAAATGTCACAAATAAAAAGCATCTTACAACATGACCGTGTGCACATATATATATATATATATATATATATATATATATATATATATATATATATATATATATATATATATATATATATATATATATACATATATATATATATATATATATATATATATATATATATATATATATATATACATACAACATACATACATACACACATATATACATACATACACATACACACATATACATATGTTATACACTGATGTCAAATACCACAGGATATAGGTCATACAACATATCTATTTACACTATGTACATAGATGCTTTCATTGTTAATTCCACAGTTATATAGACAGTATATACATTCGTAATATCCAAGTTATTATTTAATATCTGAACTTGTATGTGTTCTTTGGTTCCATTATAGTGTATTTCTAAGTTGCTGTGTGATGAATTATGCTAAAATGATGTTAAAGGTTTGTTCCCAAATTTCTCTGGATTTCATGTTTTTGTTTCTTTTATCTATAACTATTTTATGAGCTAAAAGGTGTTGTCTAGCTACTTGTTTAAAACCCTCCCAAGAGATATTTATCGTATCTAGCCATTTAAAAGCTATATACAGTTTCATTAGTAGGAAAATTGTTAAAAGTGTATTTGCTTGTTTTCTTGGGATGCTGGGTGGGAGAATGTGTAACAGAGTGAATTCCCAAGTTAATGTTGATGTTTGATAACCCGTTTTTTGTAATTGTACCTTGAGAGAGTTTCAGAGTTTATAGACACATTTACAGCTCCAAAATACATGGATTAAGTCAGCTATCTGGTCCTTACAGTGTGGGCAGAAAGGTGATTTTGATGTGTTAAATTTGTGTAGGATTGCAGGTGTAAAATAAGCATTATTATACCATGACCCCCCCAAAACGTGCACGCTGATTGGCCAGCGTGCCCGTTGTAAATCGAGTTATACTAATGGAAAAAGGTCCGGTTGCCCGGACTTTTTCCATTAGTATAACTGCTTTTAAAACACTGTCTGCTAGGTTAAATGGGTTTAACATGGCGAGACAGCTTTAAAATAAGCAACGGAGATCTCCGTTGCTTATTTTAAAGCTGCCTCGCTATGTTAAACCCATTTAACATAGCGAGACAGTGTTTAAAAAGCAATGGAGAAAGCAAGATCTCCGTTGCTTTTTAGTTTCGCTATGTTAAATGAGTTTAACATAGCGAGACAGTTAAAATAAGCAACGGACATCTCCGTTGCTTATTTTAAAACTGTCTCGCTATGTTAAACTCATTTAACATAGCGAAACATAAAAAGCAACGGAGATCTTGCTTTCTCCGTTGCTTTTGCCCACAGCACTGATGTACTGTGCAGGCGCAGTACATCAGAACTGCCGGATGCCAGACATCTGCGGAAGGGCAGTAAACAGGCATTATACTATGCCATTATTTAAGAAAAGTAATAGTTTCTTTTCTTAAATAATGTCATGATAATAGCAATAACCACTTCTGGTGTGGGTAATGCTAAATTTACCCATGGTTGGCTTTGTTTGGTCCCTCGGGCTTCGTCCTCGGGACCAAACCACGCCAACCGTGGGTAAATTTAGCATTACCCACACCCAGGCGTGGGTTATTGCTATATTATTGATCATGAGCTGAGTGTATGCTAACTTTTTGAGGGGTAGAATCTTCAGTGTTAGATTGATTGCCTGGCTTATTTGCTGATCATCTATGGATGGTTTAATTTTTCTCCAGTAGTTAGAGAAGAGGAGGTCCTTCTGGTATTTGATTTCATTTATCATTTTATATGAATTGGTAATAGTTTTCTTTGTTGTGATAATAGTTTTCCAAAGCCTGCTACAAGTTTCTATGTCACTATTGGTCATAGTAATATTTTGGAGATAACTGGAACACAGTTCTTTAATTTGTCTTAGGATTATTATGTGTGATTTAGGGAGGTTTAAGTTGGTCCTCATTTCTTGTATTGAACAGTTAAGGTAGGGATAGATATCTTGGATTGTTTTATCTTTTAGTCTGGGAAAAGGGACTAAGTACAGCATCTTATTGTTTATTTTTAAATTTGGGTTTTTATGAAGGGGTTGCAGTATTGTCATGGCATGTCTAAGGTTCAAGAATTGAAAGAGTTTTTGCGCTAGGTTGATAGAATGTTTTAAGGGCTCTATAATGTTATAAGCTTTTACTTCTTTCTGCTTCAGGAATGGAAGTGCTTTGGGATTGAAACCTAGAGCTTTAATATATCTATAATATATTGTCACCCAGAGAGGAGATCAATTTTCCATTGACGGAATATGTTCAGCTATTCTCAATATTCTGTTAGTGTTACTGATTGAGTAGTACATTTTAAAATCTGGTAGATTTAGTCCTCCTTTGCTTTTGGGGAGTGTTAATTTTGGATAGGAGATTCTGTTTTTTTTGGGTTCCCATATAAATTTTGCTAGGAAGGTATGAATTTGAAGAATTTATAATGTATTGTTGTCTGTGATGTCATGAATATATACATTAATCTAGGTAAAATGTTCATTTTGATTATTGATACTTTGGCCAAGAATGGTAGTTTTAGGTTGTTCCATCTTTTGCAGTCTTGCATTATATTTTGCCATTTAAGGTTTACATTGTGTTGGTAGAAGTCTTTGTTACTCTGGAAAAAGGTGATTCCCAGGTATTTAGTTTCTTCTTTAATTTTTATTGTGTTTAACAATGGTATTAGTGAGATGAGTTTGGGTGTTTTTAGGGAGAAAATATTAGTTTTATTAAGGTTTAGTTTGTAGTTAGACATAGTCGAAATGTTCAATTGCAGCTATTATTTTGTTTATATCTGAATTTGGTGTAGTGCAGTATATGTTCAGATCATCTGCAAATGCAGTGAGGTATATTTTGAAGTTGTGTATTGATGGAGGATTGTGATATGTATTTTGTTTAATGTATAGAAAGAGTGGTTCTATGTATAGGTTAAACAGGAAGGGTGATAGTGGGCATCCTTGTCTTGTTCCATTTTTTATTAGGATCCTATTTGACCAAGTTTTATTTATATACAGAGATGTGTATGAGTTGCTATAGAGAGTTTGGATGATCTGAATGAAATTATTGGGTATATTAAAGTAGGGTAGTGTTTGGAGTAAGAATTCTAGATTAACCCTATCAAATGCCTTGTGGGCATCCACTACCATTGTGTAGATGTTGATATTGTATCGGTTAGCGTAGGATATTAGTGCATCTAATGTTAATGTACTGTCACTAGTCTGTCTATGTGGTTTAAAACCGGATTGTTCTGGGGAGAGGATTTTTTCTATCAGATTTTTCATTCTCTTTGCAAGTATAGAGGTAAATATTTTAGTATCTATATTTAAGAGGGAGATGGGTCTGTAGCTGTCGGGGTTTTTGGGGTCTGTGTGTTCTTTTAATATAAATATAGTTTTAGAGGCATTAAAGTGGATATCATTTATTTTATAGCTTATTATGTAATTCAGTGTATAGTATAGTAGTTTGGCTATCAAGGGGGAAAATGCTTTGTAAAATTCTGATGTGAGTCCATCTGGACCCGGAGCCTTATATACTTTTAAGTGTTTGATTGTTGTAATAATTTCACTGATGGATATCGGCTCAGTTAGTTTTTTTGGTTTGTCTAAATTGAGTTTAGGGAATTTCAGTTTTTGAAGAAAAAGAGTTCTATCTTCCTTTGAGGTTTATAGTATTTGTGTTCCATATATTTGAGAGTATATTTGCTCAAATGTTTTAATAATGTCTTCATTTTTTGTGTAGTTTTTGTCTCTGTAGTTTATTTCTGATATATTGGAGGTATTTTTGTGTTGGCAGATAATTCTGGCCAGAGCTCTAGATGGTATTTGAGCTTATTCTGCGTAAGTGGCTAACATTCTGGCTTCATAGAAAGATAGGTTCCTGGTTTCTAACATATATAGATCCCTTTGCAGTTTTAAAAGTTCTGCTTCTGTTTGGTTCTTAGGGTTATTTATTAGTTCTTTTTCAAGATGCTCTATTTTCCCTTTCAGTATATGCTCCTCTTTCAGTTGCATTTTTTTATAGTATGCTGCTTTTTTGATAAACAATCCTCTGATTTCTGCTTTGGTTGCAGCCCATTCTATGTCAGTTGGTACTTGGGAGTTAGTGATATTTGTAAGAGCTATTTTTAGTATTGCTTATGTTTCTTTTGTTACATCCATTTTGGAAAGTAAATTAGGGTTTAATGACCAATTATGACCCCTATTCTCTAAATATATCTTTTTGTCCCAGTTAATGTTCAGTGTGATTTTGGAGTGATCTGAAAAGAACCTGGTATGTATAGTTATTGTTGGATCCATGTTAATGAATATGTCAGAGATTAAGAAGAAGTCTATCCTTGACCACATTTTGTGGCATTGCGAATAGAATGTGAATTTCCCTGTTTTATCTGTACTGTTCCCATGTTTAAAAGGGTCATATAGTTTGAAATCTTGTTTGAGTTCATTAAGGGCTAATGTGGCTTGTTTATTATGTGATTTGGTCAGATTAGATTTATCCTTTTCTGGGTTTTGTTATGTATTCCAGTCACCTCCAATCACTAGGTAGTGATCTTTAAATTGGTTTAAGGTTGGGTATAATGACATAAAAAAGTGTTGTTGGTTATTACAGGGTGCGTAAACATTAAGTACAATTATAGGTTTTGGTATTGTAGGACTATTAAATGTTACATAGCACCATCTTCCCTCCTTGTCAGCTTTGGTTTTAAGTATTTTTTCCTTAAATTGGTTTTAATTATTATGGCAGCCCCAGCACTGTTTGTTTTCCCCTCTGAAGCTATGATTTGACTTATCCATTTCTTTCTGCTAATTTCTGCCCGTTGATCTGCAGTCAAGTGCGTTTCTTGTATTAGTATGAGGTTGGCTGTGGTTTTTAATGTAAGGTGTAAGAATAGTTTTCTTTTCTTCTTGTTTTGGAGCCCTTTAACATTCCATGATTTTATTTCCCACATTTATTTATTAGGTGTATTCCTTAGATATGCCATGTATATTAGTTTTGTTTTGTTAGTTTTGTATGTGTTACTGTGTGATGGTTTAGGAAAGCATCTATTTATCCCCGTCCCTACACTGTGCCTAACCACTATATCCCTGGACCAGGAATAATCAGGGGGGGAGGATGAAGGTTCATTATATGGTTTACCTTTACGTCTAATCTTGGAATGTGTTTTCTTTTTAGATATAGATTTACTCCATAGTATCCCCCCTGTGTTACTATAAACAATGTGGACAAAGCTGAACAAACTAGTTCCCTCAACAAACACTGCTACTTAATATCCCTAACCTCTTCCAACATATTATTTATACAGTGATGGTATTGCATTTAAGGTACAGCATGTATTGTTTTTGTCTTGTGACTAATTCTTTCTAATAATATTTTTAAAACAGCATATTAATATACATTCCTCAGTAAATTATAGCAATATGTGTACCATAGTAATATTGTTAAACAATCAATCTTGTCATTTTTACATTTTTCTCTCATTTGACTTCTTTTTCCTCCCCTTTACTTATTCAGGATTCAGCCTTCTTTGGTGCCTATAGTGATGTTTTTCCACATCAATCTGTGTGGGTTATAAAATATATACTTGGCACCTATTTAGCAGAAGTAGGAAGTATAGAGAGACAAAAAAAAAAGAAAGAAAAACAGCTTAGCCAAACAGTCCTTCTGCTATAGTTGACATATTAAGGCTATATTTACATTATCCCAGGATTGTTAGGTTATTTTACTAATTTCCTGAGATTACTTCTCTCCAGAATCTTTTAACACATTTCTAGTATTTACATAAAACGTTTAACAATTGTTTCCCTTTTTTCCCCAATATTAATCTATGAGCTAGCATAATTCTGACAGTTTATTTCTTGCCTATTATTTAAGGCTGGAGTTTCATTCACCTACACAGTACTGGGTGTACTGTTTTAGTGAATGGTTCAGTTCAACAGTACCTTATTTCTTCAAGGTTTTGCTTGCAGGTTGGTTGACATCTATGGTGCAGCTTTCTTCTTTTAGCTGGTGCAGATCAATTTTCATTTTTCAGGCAGTAAAATCCTTTGGAGCTTGCTGAAATCCATTTTGTCTGACTGTTCTTAATGAAGCCATCAAAAGCCTAGGGGGACTGAATTTGCAAGCCAATATCCAAGATGGGAACTTCCTTCCTATATTCGTGCATCGGAAACAGCAGTTCATTTTTGGTTCCCACCCAGGCTGTACTTCCCTTTCCTGTGTTCCTCATGGCTCACATCAATGACCCAAGGGCCTAGACAGCAAGGGGAAGATTTCAGAGTTGGATCCCAGCTAGAGTGCTCGTGAATGGGGTCGTTTTTTCATCCAAGGGACCTTTATCTTTTTTTTTTGTGGATATATTTCACTTCTGAAGGTGGAATTTGCTTGGGGTTAGCAACCATGTATTTAACCTCTTTGATGTAAAAGATTAACTGATTTGGATATTTCATCTGGAATTTGATTTTTTTTCTATTAGGAACCTGCAGTATGGAGATAGTAGTTGTCTTGCTTGTCTTATTTGTATTGGGAGGTCTTGAGCAAAGGAGATTTTATTATTATTCTAGGTGAGTGTGCCTTTTTTCTTTGCTGCCAGTATGATTTTATTTACATCTTGGTAGTTTAATATTTTAATATAGACAGGTCTTGGTTTCAGTGATGTTTGCATTTCCCTCAGGGCTCTGTGGGCTCTCTCTATTGTTATTTGCTGCATTTCTTCAGATTCCTCAAGGAGGGAATTTATTATTTGCTTGATTGTTGGTATTAGATTGTTATGAAGTACAGTTTCAGGTATTCCTCTGATGATGATATTGTTCCTCAAAATCCCTTTTTCATTGGAGGCCCTGGGAGAAAAGCTCAGGAGGAATATGGGGCAGAAATCTGGACATTCTGAAAAAACCTGGACAGCTGAACACACACACACACACACACACACACACACACACACACACACACACACACACACACACACACACACACAACACACACACAGTACCTCTCAATCTCTTAGCACAAGAAATCTGGAAAAAGCCTGCTATAATGTTGGGGACAAAGGCCCAAACTAAGGCCACATTTAGAAAGCTGCTAGAATAACAGGATTTGATTTAGAATGAATTTTCTACAGGATATGAAGTCTGAAAATCAAATACATGTTATTATTTAGTAACTTTAATCCTTAGCTCATCCCAGCGATTTGTCAAAAAAAAACTGAATTTTTATGAGGAACAGACCAAAAAGATAAGGCAAAAGTTTGGACATTCTGTGGAAATCTGTACAGTTGATAGGTATGACACACACATACATCCCCCCTGACCCCCTTAGAAAGTGCATAGAACAACCAAATCAAGTTTTTGAGAGAATATACTAACTTATGTACTACCACTATGGCCTTAATTTTATGTAGTTTGACAAGAAATTTCTCCTTAAGGAATCATCTCTACAATAACAAACATTCACTTGACCATCTAATGGCTGTGAACTGCAAGACAAAGGTCCTCAGGAACAGAAACTGATCATATACTCCTTAGGACAAATTAATTATATGTTAAAGTTGTACAGCCAGCCTCTGAATATGATTTCTGAACTTGCTTTGGAACCTAACCTGGCTCTCAGTACATGGCAGTGCTCAAGTGCAAGCTCACACACACTTCCCTCCACTAAGTAGTGGATAAAAACAGAATGAACACATATAATGTTTTGTTTAAGCAATAAGATGTTCAACCCCCTTGGAGCAGACACATAAATTAAATAAGCAGCAGCAATGTAAATAAAAGGGAATGAATGGCACACACAATGTTCTGTTTAACCAGCAAGCAATAAGAAGTTCAACCTCATTGCAACAGACACAAATTAAAAAAGAAGTACCTACCTTGCTGTAAAATGAAATAAGCAGTGGCAATAAGAAAGGGAACAAGGCTAGCAAGCAAATACTCTCCTTACTGTAGCCCAACAATTGTATATAAAAATTGCATGGGCAGGAGGATGCATGAAGACCAGGACTGGACCGGAAAGAACAACAGTTACTTTGGGCACACAAACTTTTCTTTACTTGCAGAGTCCAGACTCCAGAGTCTACTCTGTTGTGTCTGTTACACAGATAAAATAACACATTACAGCCCCACACACCCCAATCACATTTGGCCAATACATAAAAATACAACTTTCAGTTAAGAATACAGCTTTCCATTAAGCAAATTAGATAACACACGCAGCCCCAGCTTGGACTTTGTTAAAGTCCGTTAAGCAGATAGCAAACAGCAAGTCTGGTAAGCAGAAAAAATAAATACACACATACAGCTTTCCATTAAGCAGATTAGATGAAATAACACACACAGCCCCAGCTTGGAATTTGTTAAAGTCCGTTAAGCAGACAGCTTGTAAAACAGTGAGTCCAGTAAGCAGATACAATAAATACACACACACAGCTTCTAGACTGACGAGTTAAGCAGATAAAATGACACAGCCCCAGCTTGTAGTTAGTTAGGCAGATAAAAAACAAACAACCTTTGGCCCAGCAGTAATGGACTTTCTTATCTGGAGGCTAAGACCTTCTGCTGCCATTTCTGTAACTGTTTCCCTCCAAATAGTTCAAAATAGATATCCAATTCCAACCTAGCCCAACAGGCAGTAGTAGCTGATGTCAACACGCACGCCCTGAAAGCTGGTGATGTGTGGTGACATCAGCCATAAATTTAAAGTGGTAATGCCACAATACAGAAAAAAAAAATCGTTAATTAAAAGGGCTATGCAGAAATTCGTGGTACCCCATTAGTTTTCCCTAAAAACTTGTAAATACCTTGGAATTCGGTACGGTTAAGAGGTATGTAACTGTCTTCACTTTTACATCCTGCCGACATGGTTAACAGGAACTTGAGCTGTGCAATCCGCAGGTCGGGATTTTTTATTTAAAACCAGCTCTAGGGACCAGAACACAGTGAATGAAATGCACCTACATTTGACACACTAGTAGCAGCCTTCCCCGAGTTGCACAGAAGACGAAAACAGGTCGCAAACACCTGTTGCATCTGTGCGACTGGACGGGATGTAAAGGGCGTTCTTAAAGAGGAACGCCCTTTAAAAAAAAAATACTTTTTTTTTTTTTTTTTTTTTTTTTTTAATTAAAATAAATTTCTCAGCCAGCCCGGTTCAAGGGAGGTGCAAGTGCACCCCCTTGCACCTGCCTGCAGGCGCCCTTGCTACCAGGTTACATAATTTCATTCCATGAGAAGTACGATAAGAGAAAATGGGTGATGGCATGCGTGTGTGATTTTATTTTAAATTACTGATGAATGAGAGAGATAGGAATGCAGGAACTTTATACTGTTTAATAGTGACAGGTCCCATATTTCTCTGCATGTTATAGTGTTATACAATTACATTTCTAACTCTAAACCAGTAAGAACCTGATATTTATTAGGTTGGGTTGGGATGGGATGGAAGATGAACTACATAGCTAAGCTGTTTTTGTAGTATTCACTTGGTGATGGTAGTAGATTTACAGCATGCTGTGTGGTTTGAGTGGCATATGTAAGAGCAAAAGATAATATGCTATGATGTTTCTTTAAGAGATGGAGCTTTAGTTAGAAAGATGCATGTCATCTGACTGCTACACATTGATGCACATGGAGTAAAGACCTTGACGTGAAAGGACCTGGAGCATCTTACCTCTTCATCCAGGCCACTCCTAAACTGTTTTAGGAGCAAAATATATCATGATGTCAGAAGAAGTCAGACTAAGGACACCAACTGCGGAATTTACATTTTTTAACTTATAGCAAAAGAAAGTCAAATTAATGGGATCATTCCACTATATGATGTAACAACTGCACATAGAAGAGATAATGAACAGATTTTTTTTTTTCATTTTCACCAAGTAATGGCAAAAGGTGTCTCACTTGTCATATTTCACTCACAATTGTAAATATCAGATGATTTTCATCCTAAAATTTCACATGAAGTATTACACCCCTTATATTTTTACATTTCATATCATAAACTCATAAACTTACAAAATAAGCATGTGTTTTAAATGTCACTTACAAACACTGAGCACCAATCTATTTTGCATTTCACATTACTAGAAATCATATTTTCACTCAGAATAAACCCATTACAATTACCAGTGTCTCTGAAACTGCATGGTATTTGCGTGAAAACTGGAAGCTTGGGTCCGGAAGCTTGAGCTATGGCTTGTGTGAGTGGACCTGCAGGAAAAAAACAAAGTACACTGTGTAACATTCCCACTTATTTAGTGATTTTAATCTCAAAAAGGAGGGCAAAGATATTTAGTACTTTTAATCTCAAAGAGGACAGGAGAATGATATGTTAGCAGGCACAAAAAAGAAGTTTAAAGCTATACTGTGAGCTGAAGAAAAATCTACAATTTGTAGGACATTTATTCTAAGGAATCAAGGGGTTCAAGGAATTATAGATGCTTATGTAACTGAGCTAAAGAATAAAGAGAGACCAAGATTTTGGTGTGTTGGATGATCCTCAGAGACAGAATTGTGTGTGACATTAAAAAGAGCCCGGTCAGAAGCAGACTGTTCAGAGCATCAGAACTGACATTAGATAAAACACTAACTATGTGCATTGTGAGGAAAACTGCAGCTATCAGTTTAGCACTGTCTATCAGTACTAAGGAACTGGGAGTTTGCAAGATATTGAGAATGATGTGAAAAGGAAGTAAAAGAGGAATAAGTAGAATAACAACAGCAAAGGTAGCTATGTGGTATCCAAAACAGCACTGAAAGGCAACCATGCAGTTACACATAAAGCATCACATAGCACCTATGGTTGAAGGCTCAGGATAAGAAAGTACAAATCACCTGATCAAACTTGTAGGCTACTTGGCAGTAGAAATCATTTTGCAAAGGACTGTAAGAAATGAATTAAATCTACATCTCAAGATTTACATGCTGTTTGGTCTAAAGAGGAAAGAAAGGGAAAAATGTCTGTGCAAACAGTAGAAGTGCAGATGTAGAGTACAGAGAGTGTGTGTTACATGGAGATCATACAGATCAACTCAACAACATTTATATATTGGCACTGGAGCAGGATGTAATTATCAAAGATTACATTTTAATCTCTGAAACAGGAAGAAGCTGAGTTTGAATCTGCATGCACTTTACTGACATATTCTAAGGAAAAGGTAAAGCCTGTGAGTTAGATTTTATTTCTTATTTAGAAATACAAGCATAAGAAGCACAGAGTTATATATCACATTGCAGACAATATAGTAAACCGAGCAAATATATTGTTCTTGACATGTGAGAGGCATGGAATTGTAAAAAAGAATACCCAGAATAGAGGCATAAAGAAAGGAACTAATCCAAACACCATGGATGCATCTTCTAAGAAGCTCCAGCATGCTCCTACTAAGGCTAATTGCAAAGTAGTTAGTTCTGCATCACTGAGAGTTAATCAAGCAAGCAATAAACAAACAATCAAATGGAACAATTTAATTAGAATACTACATCATCATAATCTAATACTGATGATATTTTGAAACAATATACAAATGGATTTCCTGGGTTAAGCTGTTTACCAAGGGAATGTAATTTCCAAATGTATTTATACTGCTGCCTTTGTCCCTTCTCCTTATATGGGACATAACCTCTCCTAACATCCTTCACCACCTTTCTTATACCTCCCTTTAAAGTTCTAAATCACTTTAACCTGCTTATCTCTTTGTAGTACTTCACTTTATTGTAGTACTTAAACTACAGCTTCTAATTTAGCACAATCAAATTTGCATTCCATCACTACTTCTCTATTAACGCTTAAACTTGCTTATCCAGTCTAATTCCTACTTATCTTATACACCACCTTTCTATATGGGAATTCTCAATACAATGCTGTTTATTAATGTTTGTGAATATCAATACAAATTGTATTATACTGACTACTATTCTATGTATGGGTTTATGTCAGATGATCAAATATATTTATTTATTTAACATTTGTTAACCGGGAAAGTTCGACTTGGAACAAAGCCAATTTTCAGCAGAGGCCTGGGAAGAAACACTCCAGAAGCATGTCTTTGTATCGTGGGGGGAAACTGGAGCACCTGGAGGAAACCCACATGAATGCAGGGAGGACATGCAGACTCCACACAGAAGGCACTTCAGCCGAGAATCGAACCAGTGAACCTCTTGCTGTGAGGCGACAATGCTACTGCTGCACCACTAAAAAAATATATACATTTTTGCAGTGGGGCAAGCCTCTTGCACCGCTAACACTCCCTACAAATTATATATATATCAACTTTGAGATTGCATTACGGTGGGGAAAAGGGTAAATTCCCAGACTGCCACTGTACCATGATCTCCATACAAACGCTTCAAGTTTTTGGAAGCTTGAACATATGGTCTTGACTATATGAAATTCGGGTTTCCAAAAACTCGATCATTTAACATAAACCCACTATGTATGCAATGTCAATAAATAAAATAAATATCCAGATGCAGTAACAGTAATACATGCACCAAGGAGAGTGCATGTAGCTCTTAAGAAGAGAACAGAAGATTGTTATAAAAATAAATATTAAATACATAATTAAGGGAAAGTAAATGAAAATCTCTACAGATAATTAAGACTATGAGTTTTAATTAGCTTCAGCATGTATTTCTGGATTCAAAGCTCTCAGTCTACTCATAGGTTCATAGGTTCATACTAGGCTATCTGCCCTGGGGCAATTATAAGCCTAGCCCGATTCTGTATGGCTTACACCACCCCTTGATTTGAGTATACTGTGCCCTTTTTAAGGTTTAGTTTACTGTGCCTCTGTCTAATAGTGACACGGGAGTAATCCCTGGGACAAACCTATGATCCCCCATCCACCTATCAAGATTCTTCTTGAAGAGGTTCAGTGATGTGCTCTGCCTCACATGAACTGGAATTCTATTCCAGAGCGAAGGGAGCCTCTGGGTTATGAACCTGTCCCTCCAGCAAGTTCTATTTATTTCTGTGCTGAGGTTCAAGTACCTCAAGCATGTGGCTCTAAGGGATTTAGATTTACTGAGGTGGAGCATGTCCATTAATTCTGGATTTGACATAGCTTTGTATGTCAGGCATAGATCGCCTCGAAGTAGGCGGTATGCAACTGAGTAGAGCTGGAGTTTTTTTAACCGAGCAGCATATGGCATCTGTTTGAGACCCTTGATCCTCTTGGTGAGATACTTTTGGGGTCTTTCTAATTGCTGCAGGTGTCGGGTAAGGTACATCCCAAAAGGGGCATTGTATTCTATGATGGGCCTGATGAGGGATGAATAAAGGCACGATTACCTCTCTTGATCTAGATGTGAAACCCTTCGTGATGAGGTGGGCTATGTAGAAGGTCTTTCTAACCACTTTGGCAATGTGGTTTTCAAAGGAGAGATTGCTATCAACTTGGGTCCCCAGGTCCCTAATAACTTTCTCTGTACTTAATGGGTGTCCGCCTATGTGGTAATTTGTGGGCACATTGTTTTTGCCAAAGGGTATGACTATACATTTTTTGGCATTTAGCTTTAAACCATGGCGCTGGCACCAGTTATCTGTCTCTGTGATCCATGCATTCCTGGAGATGTCTGTAGAATGCGTTTATATAGGGTTCTGCAGTTTGGGCCGTAGTTTCCACTGGCCCTGGGGCCTTGAAGGATTTCACTTCGGTTTTGAGAAGTGAGAAGTTCGCTTTTGAGAAGTTTTTCACTGTGGTTTTCTGGGCTGGGGGTGGGGTTGGCAAGTTTACTATATGATTTTGAGTGAGTCTCATAAGCATAAATTGCTCCCAGGTTCACCAGTGTGAGCAGGAAACTGGATCTGTTGGGTTTAACAGGTTAACAAACTAATACAATAAATACAATAGCAGTGAGAACACCAGAGATGTTCACAAAATGCAGAACAATTTATCATACAGCATTATGGCACTTCTATGCTTCTCTGCTTCAAGTCAGAAAATGAATCACCCTTCCAGGCAAACTAATAAATGCATCGGCTGTATACATTTAAAGGGAAGTCATGCTTCCTTCTATTACCTGTATGTTGTACTGAATACATCTATCAAAGGGACTATTTTATGTCTACAAACCTTAATTTCTCACTTACCAATATTACCATAAATGCTAAAATGAATTTAAAACGTCATACATCATGCAAATGTATAACTGTACAAACAGTCTCATTTTATAAGTGCATTAAGGTACTTGAGGGTGTCGGTTCCTGTCTAATAAGTGCATACTTAGCAGCAGAAGGATACTGAGCACCTGTGTGTGTGTGTGTGTGTGTGTGTGTGTGTGTGTGTGTGTGTGTGTGTGTGTGTGTGCGTGTGTGCGTGTGTGCGTGTGTGCGTGTGTGTGTAAATGTATGTATGTGTGTGTTCTTTGCAATGGACTGGCATCCCATCCATGTCAAGCAGTAATGTTTGCATAAATATTTTTGCTGCTTTTTCTTCAACATAATAGCAGCAGAAAATATTTGGATCTGTCCAGTCATGGGATTTTATTTAAATAAATAGTAGTACTCAACAGCTCTCACACATTCCTAAAGCAGAGTTTTATAAAATAATCAAAGTTAATGCTGAAAATGTCAGTGTTACTAAATTATTTGCTTTATATCTGAAACAAACCATTCACTCCAATAGGAATAACAGCAGTAAATGTGGTTACTACCAGGAGGTTGTAACAAGAGCCTCTGAGCAAAAAAGATAGAAGAATGAGGGTGACATAATTAACTCGTTACATTCGAGTGATGCCGCCAGATGCATCTACAGTTCACTCCTACTGACGCCTCTAGGTGTCAAATATTGCTTGTTCATATTTCTGTCAATAATTCCAAAACCATGCTATGTACAAGGTTTTACAAGATTTCATCTTAAAGCTTACACAATGGCAAACTCAACTGCATTAATATTTAACCTCTGTCTAGTGCAGGTAAAATGATATTAATTGTTGTTTTTATTATATTAATTTATATAGATATAATTTTCAATTTTTTCTAAATATCTCAACAGCCAAGTAACACAGGCAGAACTCCTTAGCCTCATTTGAAAGTTTTCAGCTAGATGAATAAAATGTTGCTGACAGTATGTTTGTAACCTGACTGGTTGCTGAGATATTGTAAGTTGTTTACAAAATATTACAAACATAATAATTACTGTGTTTACTGTGACTTATAACATTCCATTTAATATCTAGAACCTAAAGAATACTACCACTATAAAAATAGTTTGTGCTGAAGGGTTTGCCATCTATACTTCTTTCATAACCCCCTGTGGTTCCAGAGGTATGAACATTTGTTTGAAATGTAAGGACATAATTTGATTCGGTCAAAAGGCTTAGGCTCCGCCCATTGGAATTTACACTTCCTGAGCTCCATTGCAATGAATGAGTTAAATAAAATGGAGAAATATCCAAGGTGAAGTTGGAAATAAAGAAAAAGGGATGAGTAAGTGGTAAATCATGAGTCTTATTTGAAGAGCACCTGTGTGTGTGTGTGTGTTTGTGTGTGTGTGTGTGTGTGTGTGTGTGTGTGTGTGTGTGTGTGTGTGTGTGTGTGTGTGTGTGTGTGATTTTAGTTTGAGAGATTAGTTGAAAATTGTGGAATGAGCTGGTTTCCTTGCACGGATTGAAGAAGCCCACATTGTGGACCAAGTGACTGGAGTTCAAGTAGCGTTCCCAGTCCATGAAGACCTGACCCAGGGGATAAGCACCGAGCATAATTTCTGCTGTTTCATCTATCTTTGTGGTGAGAGGGGTTTACTGCTCAGGGCTACAAATCATTTGTAGAGACCAGGGACTGTAGGCCTACAGCACATACATGATGTTTGCATCTTGGACGTTGGGAAGGACAGTTTGTAGAGCATAACAAAAAGCCTTCTGCAGCTGTCAGGAAGGTATCATACTGGCTTTCCAAGACCTTCTCTCCACCCACCTCTCAGGCACAGAGATAAAGAATTTCTTCTTGTGGAGGGAACTCAGTCCATGAGGAGTTAATCTAGATAGTTGCAGGAGATTTCACAGTGGGAGTTGCTTTGGCTTAAAACTGCTGGTAGAGAACTGTGGAACAAACCAAAAAAAAAGAAAAAAGAATAAAACAATGGAGCTTAGAAAAGG
This sequence comes from Protopterus annectens, assembly GCF_019279795.1. Taxonomy (NCBI): domain Eukaryota; kingdom Metazoa; phylum Chordata; order Ceratodontiformes; family Protopteridae; genus Protopterus; species Protopterus annectens. Next base: position 1,414,339,874 of record NC_056735.1, read on the forward strand.
GGATAAAGGTAAGATCTGGTTTTCTCTTGCATCAAGAGGACTCAGGGTGAAATTCAGCCATTAGTAACTGAGCCTGATGAACAACTAACCAGTGAATGGTCTCTTATACAACAAAATTGTACCATGAAATTAGTGGAAACATTAGCTAATTACTATGAACGTACCATTGAGAAAGAGACACTTATGGTTAGCAAATTATGTGATGATTGTAATGAATACAAAGACCAATTATTTTTTTCCACTTTTTTGTCCAAACTAAGTTCAGATTTACTTAATTTTGAACACCAACTTAAAGAAAGGAAGCTTAAGAAATTCCAAAGAGACCAAACTGATTATGAGAAAGGTCAACCTTTTAGACATTCTAGACATGTTAGGTTTGAAGGTAGCTACCAGAAAACAAACATTACCCCCAAATGGAAACGTTCAAAGTCCATTCTTAAGAAACTTAGTACTCTAACTGATTCATCAGAGGGTGAGTCCTCATCTGGCACTGATTTAGACATACAACACACCACAGACTCCCCTACCCCCAAACGTAACAACAGTGGGGCCACTTTAGGCCCTACAAGAGGGGAGGCAGGAAACATTGAAAAAGTCAGAAGCTTGGAGAATCTTATGGAATTGTTGACCAACAAATAAACGTACATACTAACACCAATGTTTTAAATATTTCTGACACATTATTATCTGATTCACAAACTGCTCTGCTCAATAAAGGTCTTTCTTTTATTCCCGTTTTTTTGTGTCTGAGGACATTTTTGCACAAGATGTAACAACATTCTGCAGATTGCTTAACCTTAAATTGCATTTTCAAGATAAAAAACAGCATGATCACTTGGCTGATAATTTCAGATACCACAAATCCACCTTTGTTCCACCTATGCATCCTAGTATAAGTCTTTTTCAACATAGTGTTCTCAAAGATCTACATTTTACTTCAAATATGATTCAACCTATGTTGAATAACATCTCTCAGATGGATTTGACTAGTTTACAAGAACTTATTGACAATAAAGAACTTGCAATCATCTCTGCTGACAAAGGTGGTGCTGTGGTAGTTATGAACTGGAATGATTATGATGCTGAGGCCCACAGACAGCTGGATGATGCTAGATATTATACCAAAATGCCTTTAGATCTGACATCCATATTCAAAAAACAAATAGATACATTTCTAAATTCAGCATTGGAGAATGGCATTATTTCATCTAATACCTTAAACCATCTGAACATCACTGATCCATTTAGCCTATACATTTATTTTTTGCCCAAAATTCATAAAGATCCTTTGCACCCACCAGGTAGACCAATTGTGGCTGGAAATGGTTCTCTTACTGAACCTCTTTCCGAGTTCTTAACTATATATCTCAAACCTTTGTTAAAATGGGTAAGATCCCAGATCCAAGACACTACAGAATTTTTGGGCATTCTAAATGATATGCAAATTGAAGATGATTGGTGGTTATGTAACTTGGATGTCAGTGCATTATATACTAACATACCACATTGGGCAGGGTTAGATGCAATTGAATACTGGTTATACAAATCACAACTGTATAAACCCAGCTTTAATACTTTCCTTATATGCCTGACTGAACATGTTGTCACTAAAAATGTATTTTACTACGGGAAACAATGTTATCTCTAAGTACGAGGTACTGCCATGGGTGCATCCTTTGCCCCAATATATGCAGATTTATATATGGCATATATTGAGGAACAAATCATTTATGATGATGCACACAACCTCTATTTGACAGAGATTGATATTTGGCGAAGGTATTTGGATGACTGCTGGATGGATGGTGTGGAGGTCTGATGTTGAATACTTGCAGGAATTCATTGAATATCTTAATGACAATAAATGGGGTTTACATTTCACCATGAATTTTGATCAACATAAGATTACTTACTTGGCTGTATTGATAACTAGGAATACAGGCAATACCCTTAGCACACAAGTATTCAGGAAACATCCAGAATACAACACCTTACTCCACCATCCAGCTTTCATCCAAAACATATAGCCAAGAATATCCCGAAGTCACAATTTATCAGAATGAGACGCATTTGTTCAGAGGATAACACTTTTAAGGCTTTTCGTCATGATATGATCAACAGGTTCAAGGAAAGGGGTTATTACATAGGTTATGCTATTACTGCTAGCAATCATGCATCACAACTCAACAGGGATGACCTCCTCAGATACAAAAAAGAAACCCCAGAGAAATACAAACACTTTAAGATTCACTACCACTTATGGTAGAAATACTAACAAACTAATTGATGCCATTAATTGACATTGGAATATTCTTTTAGCAGATACTGCTTTGTCTCAACATTTATCTGAAACATGTTTGTTTTCATTCAGAAAAGGTAAAAATTTGGGAGCTCACTTCAATCATTATAAGCATCACTCAGAATCCAAAAATTTACACATGATTCAAACTTCTATATCAGGGGACAAACTTGTGGGTTGTATGTCCTGTGGCCATTGCAGCAATTGTAAATATGTGCTGAAAACAAAACATTTCTCTAGCAATAATACGAGTAATATATATGATATTCGTTTTTTTGCAAATTGCAATACAGACTGGATTATATATATGGCCTCTTGTAGCTGTCATGCATTTTATATTGGTCAAACATCTAGACCTTTCAAATTGCGTATCTCTGAACATCTTAGTAATGTCAAATGCAAATGGCCCAACAATGCCTTATACAAACATACCCTCAAACACACCACAGCCAGTTTTCACTTTACAGTCATTGATAAAATAATTGGGGATAGAACTAATAAATCAGGATGGCATACTAAACTGAATGCAAAAGAGAAAAAATGGATTGTCAAATTGGGTGCATTATTTCAGCCTGGTCTTAATGAATATTTATGAGTACATGTATGCATATTCATGAGCTCACCAATGAAATTTTGTTAAGAATTATGTTTTACTATATAAGAACCTCAGAATGGTAATGTAGCTTTACACTGATGAAGGCTAGTTAAATACCATAGCCAAAACCGGTCTGTTTATGTTTTTGTGGTTCTTTATATTATAACTTATTAAACTAAGTTTCACAGCTCATAGTTGCTGGCTTCTTCTTTTTTAAATTTGCTATGTTTTGAGCCGTGCATCTGCCTCCATGCAGAGGAAGTCTTTTTCGTGTGCACTACCTATTTCCTGCTGGAGGTCTGTGGTTTGCTGTGTGGAAGATTCTGTGTACCAGATTCTCCGTTAATATTTTTGAGCTCTTTGGATTAATTTTGGTCTGACAAATTAACCCAGTCTTCACAATTTCGTGAATAATTTGATAGGGATTTTCCCTTCTTTTACTTCAAATATTACAAGCCTATTGGGACGGTTTACAATGATTCACTATTGAAGTTGATGTGCCTCCTGTATTTGGCGTTCTTTTAACGATCTTCAGCGGATTGTATATCTTTGTTATTTTTCAGCTAATGGTGTAATATGATGGATGATTTATGGTCTACAGTTGGTTTATTATACATATGAGCTCTTTTTACCTTTGAATGGTTTCTTCAAACTTGTGGCATCATTGGACTGGTTATCAAAGGCCGTAAGTACAACTCAGTTTTTCGTTTATGGTCCGTTTTTGTTCCATAACAACATTATCGGCTGAATCTTTTGTGAATATATTGCAGCTGACTTCTTCATAAACCAGAGTTAATATCTGTTTTTGGATATTACAGACCTTTATGTCCGGGATTTTTAATTTTCAACCGTGACGATACCACATTATTCTACCAGGCCGGGAACCACAATATGGTGTTTGGTCTATGCTTGATTGAGCTTCTGTGTCATTATTCTTTACATCGGGACCATTGAATGTGGTATTACGAACTGGGACTAGATAACAATTTATTCTTTCATTATTAGGGGCTTATTTTATTAATGATTGTGGATTTCTGCTTTATATTATTCTATCGGCCTTTGAGAACGCATTGCAGCTGATTTTTTCACCAACAAAATTTTTGAATCTACGTTTGGACATTATAGATTTTCATGTGCAGGACTGGTAATCTCAAATTGTGCATATAATGGATTATCTTACCAGACCGGAAATAACATTACAGGGCTTGGTTTATGTTTGATTGAGGTCCCGTTCTACATTTTTTCAAATTTGGACCATTGGTTTTTGTTTTATGAACCGGGGCTATACAATAGTTTATTTCACCATTTCTTATAATTAGGGGCTTATGCCTTTAAGTGATTTTGAAGTATATTTCTTTGAGATTTAGCTTTTCTTAGTGTTTATTTAGCCAAATGGTTGTTCACTACATACCAAGTTGGTACATCTACATAATGTTAATTGTCTCATAATTATGCACATTGGAGGTCCTACAGTCATTCAGGGCCAAGCTTGAATCCTCTGATACAACTGTTTGAATATATGATTCAGGACATAATTTCAGCTTTTGAATATTGGCTAAAACTAACACTGTAGATGTACATTTCAGGTTAATTATCATTATCGAGTGAACTACACTAGATTAATCTTTGGTCACTACAAAGTTGTCTAGTGATATGTTAACAATGTACATAACAACACTTTATACTTTTCAGTTTATGGCTTAACTTTCCTATGCCATTTGTTAGTTTCTGTTTTTATTCAATAGCTGGATTGGATGTTCACAAGATATTCATATTTCATAATTAGATATCAGCCTTTATATAAAAAAAAGTTTCTTAAGATTTATATGCTGTCTAGTGACCCCTTTTTTGGAATTCACAATAACTGGATCAGTCTATTTCATTTTATATAGTCTTTAAGATAATATAATATAAGAGGATCTATATGCTGCCTAGTGACCCCCCTTTTTGGAATTCACAACAATAGGATCAGTATATTTCATTTTATATAGTCTTTAATATGCTATTGATAGATCCACATATTTTGGATGCCATTACATTGATAAAAAATATATATTTTTTGTCATCTTATAACTTAATTTAGTTACTGGTACTTCAATTTGGTCTTAAACTGGGTATAGTGACAGTTTCTTAACAGTGCTGCAGGCTAAGATATAACTACATTTGTAGTATAATTACACCATTTTTTCATCCATTTTATTATATGGACCTTTTTTCTTGGTATTTTTTCATTGTTGCCCTTATTCTAAATTACACAATTAGATTTCATTATTTCAAGTCTGTTGAAGGACTCTGTTTTTTTATGTTATTGACTTTGAATTATTATCACAGTTACCATTATTGTCCTATCTATTTCATCTCACATCTGGACGTGGCACACTTTATTACATTTTCACAGCTTATTGATTAATTTTGGGATATTTTATTGAATGTTTCAACTACAATAACTGTGAAATAATATTTATTATTCTACCTTTATTGGCCATTATAGTCCAGATTTAATATTTGGAACAAACAAACTATTTATATATTTCTTAAGGACGTGGTGCTGTGTTTATTATACATCTATAAAACAGTTTCTGTCTAACTAACTTCCGCCTTTTTTATTTAATTTCATTTTATTATTGAGTTTAGATTTTTTATTCAATCTTCTGGTGGTTGCTTATACTAATAATTAGTTTCAAAGATGGACCTAAACAGAATACTTGCTGGTCTTTCTTCTGACAAAGAAGATTTAGGTATTTTTGAAATTGGACAACAATCTAACAATACCAATCTTATTAACACAGATCATCCTGAACAGCGTTGTGATAAACTGTTTCAAAATCTAAACAAAAGTATGAAAACATTAAGATCCAATGTTTGGCATTTAAAATTATTCAAAGCATACATGGCTAAAGGCTTAACTCCCAGAGGACTCAGGGTGAAAATTCAGCCATTAGTAATTGAGCCTGATGAACAACTAACCAGTGAATGGTCTCTTATACAACAAAATTGTTCAATGAAATTCGTGGAAACATTAGCTAATTACTATGACTGTACCATTGAGAAAGAGACACTTATGGTTAGCAAATTATGTGATGATTGTAATGAATACAAAGACCAATTATTTTTTCCACTTTTTTGTCCAAACTAAGTTCAGATTTACTTAATTTTGAACACCAACTTAAAGAAAGGAAGCTTAAGAAATTCCAAAGAGACCAAACTGATTATGAGAAAGGTCAACCTTTTAGACATTCTAGACATGTTAGGTTTGAAGGTAGCTACCAGAAACCAACATTACCCCAAACGGAAACGTTCAAAGTCCATTCCTAAGAAAAGTATTACTCTAACTGATTCATCAGAGGGTGAGTCCTCATCTGGCACTGATTTAGACATACAACACACCACAGACTCCCCTACCCCCAAACGTAACAACAGTGGGGCCCCTTTAGGCCCTACAAGAGGGGAGGCAGGAAACATCGAAAAAGTCAGAAGCTTGAAGAATCTTATGGAATTGTTGACCAACAAATAAACGTACATACTAACACCAATGTTCTAAAAATTTCTGACACATTATTATCTGATTCACAAACTGCTCTGCTCAATAAAGGTCTTTCTTTTATTCCCATTTTTTTTGTGTCTGAGGACATTTTTGCACAAGATGAAACAGCATTCTGCAGATTGCTTAACCTTAAATTGCATTTTCAGGATAAAAAACAGCATGATCACTTGGCTGATAATTTCAGATACCACAAATCCACCTTTGTTCCACCTATGCATCCTAGTGTAAGTCTTTTTCAACATAGTGTTCTCAAAGATCTACATTTTACTTCAAATATGATTCAACCTATGTTGAATAACATCTCTCAGATGGATTTGACTAGTTTACAAGAACTTATTGACAATAAAGAACTTGCAATCATCTCTGCTGACAAAGGTGGTGCTGTGGTAGTTATGAACTGGAATGATTATGATGCTGAGGCCCACAGACAGCTGGATGATGCTAGATATTATACCAAAATGCCTTTAGATCCGACATCCATATTCAAAAAACAAATAGATACATTTCTAAATTCAGCATTGGAGAATGGCATTATTTCATCTAATACCTTAAACCATCTGACCATCACTGATCCATTTAGCCAATACATTTATTTTTTGCCCAAAATTCATAAAGATCCTTTGCACCCACCAGGTAGACCAATTGTGGCTGGAAATGGTTGTCTTACTGAACCTCTTTCCGAGTTCTTAACTAAATATCTCAAACCTTTGTTAAAATGGGTAAGATCCCGGATCCAAGACACTACAGAATTTTTGGGCATTATAAATGAGATGCAAATCAAGATGATTGGTGGTTATGTACCATGGATGTCAGTGCTATATACTAACATACCACATTGGGCAGGGTTAGATGCAATTGAATACTGGTTATGCAAATCACAACTGTATAAACCCGGCTTTAATACTTTCCTTATATGCCTGACTGAACATATTGTCACTAAAAATGTATTTTACTACGGAAACAATGTTATCTCCAAGTACGAGGTACTGCCATGGTGCATCCTTTTCCCCAATATATGCAGATTTATGTATGGCATATATTGAGGAACAAATCATTTATGATGATGCACACAACCTCTATTTGACAGAGATTGATATTTGGCGAGGTATTTGGATGACTGCTGGATGGTGTGGAGGTCTGATGTTGAATACTTGCAGGAATTCATTGAATATCTTAATGACAATAAATGGGGTTTACATTTCACCATGAATTTTGATCAACATAAGATTACTTACTTGGATGTATTGATAACTAGGAATACATACAATACCCTTAGCACACAAGTATTCAGGAAACATCCAGAATACAACACCTTACTCCACGATCCAGCTTTCATCCAAAACATATAGCCAAGAATATCCCGAAGTCACAATTTATCAGAATGAGACGCATTTGTTCAGAGGATAACACTTTTAAGGCTTTTCGTCATGATATGATCAACAGGTTCAAGGAAAGGGGTTATTACATAGGTTATGCTATTACTGCTAGCAATCATGCATCACAACTCAACAGGGATGACCTCCTCAGATACAAAAAGAAACCCCAGAGAAATACAAACACTTTAAGATTCACTACCACTTATGGTAGAAATACTAACAAACTAATTGATGCCATTAATTGACATTGAATATTCTTTTAGCAGATACTGCTTTGTCTCAACATTTATCTGAAACAGGTTTGTTTTCATTCAGAAAAGGTAAAATTTGGGAGCTCACTTCAATCATTATAAGCATCACTCAGAATCCAAGAATTTACACATGATTCAAACTTATATCAGGGGACAACCTTGTGGGTTGTATGCCCTGTGGCCATTGCAGCAATTGTAAATATGTGCTGAAAATGAAACATTTTTCTAGCAATAATACCAGTAATATATATGATAATCGGTTTTTTGCAAATTGCAATACAGACTGGATTATATGTATGGACTCTTGTAGCTGTCATGCATTTTATATTGGTCAAACATCTAGACCTTTCAAATTGCATATCTCTGAATATCTTAGTGATGTCAAATGCAAATGGCCCAACAATGCCTTATACAAACATACCCTCAAACACACCACAGCCAGTTTTCACTTTACAGTCATTGATAAAATAATTGGGGATAGAACTAATAAATCAGGATGGCATACTAAACTGAATGCAAAAGAGAAAAAATGGATTGTCAAATTGGGTGCATTATTTCAGCCTGGTCTTAATGAATATTTATGAGTACATGTATGCATATTCATGAGCTCACCAATGAAATTTTGTTAAGAATTATGTTTTACTATATAAGAACCTCAGAATGGTAATGTAGCTTTACACTGATGAAGGCTAGTTAAATACCATAGCGAAACCGGTCTGTTTATGTTTTGTGGTTCTTTATATTATAACTTATTAAACTAAGTTTCACAGCTCACCTTGCTCAATGGGTTTTGGAATTTGCGAGTGACAGAACCCACAGGGTCAGAGTTGCTGGCGCCATGTCAGACTCAAAGCCTGTCACAAGTGGTGTACCACAGGGCTCAGTCCTGGGCCCACTCTTGTTTGGCATCTACTTTTCCAAGTACAAGCAAACACAGGAGGGTTATGGCTGACAAAGTTTGCAGATGACTGCAAACTGGGCCATAGTAGAAAACACATCTGACACAGATATCCTTCAGAAGGGTCTCACAGAAACGGATAACTGGTGCCAGAGCCATGGCCTAAAGTTAAATGCCAAAAATGCATAGTCATACCCTTCGGGAAAAACAAGGTTACCCCTAGCTACCAAATAGGTGGCAATCCACTGAGTACAGAAGAAGTTATCAGGGACCTGGGGACCCAGGTTGATAGTAGTCTGTCATTCGACACCCATGTAGCTAAAGTAGTTAGGAAGACCTTCTACATTGCCCACCTTATCATGAAGGGATTCTCATCTAGATCAAGGGAGGTCATAGTCTCCCTATACTCATCACTCATCAGACCAATGATTGAGTACAATGCCCCATTCGGAATGTATCTGACCCGACACTTGCAGCAGCTGGAGAGGCCACAAAGTTCCTCACCAAAAGGATAAAGGGTCTCAAACATCTGTCCTATGCTGCCCGACTGAAAGAACTCCAGCTCTATTCAGTCGCATCAGCTTGCTCAGAGGTGACCTTTGCCTAACATACAAGGCCATGTCAAACCCAGATTTGATGAATATGCTTCACCTCAAAAAATCTAGATCCGTCAGAGCCACAAGGGCGGGAGACTTAAACCTCGACACGGCTATTAATAGGACGTGCTGGAGGGATAGATTCATCACCCAAAGACTCCCTATGCTGTGGAATAAAATCCCGGTATATGTGAGGCAGAGCACCTCGCTGGCCTTGTTCAAGAGAAATCTTGACCAATGGATGGGAGATCGCAGATATACCCCAGGGATTACCTCAGTGTCACTGCTCAACAGAGGCACAGCAAAATAATGGGTATAGTTCCCCATACTAAAGGGGTGGCGTAAGCCACAAAACTATGGGCTAGGCTTGTAAAATGCCCTCGGGCAGATAGCCTAGTATGAACCTATGAACCTATGAACCTATGAATTTTGGGATATTTTATTGAATGTTTCAACTACAATAACTGTGAAATAATATTTATTATTCTACCTTTATTGGCCATTATAGTCCAGATTTAATATTTGGAACAAACAAACTATTTATATATTTCTTAAGGACGTGGTGCTGTGTTTATTATACATCTATAAAACAGTTTCTGTCTAACTAACTTCCGCCTTTTTTATTTAATTTCATTTTATTATTGAGTTTAGATTTTTTATTCAATCTTCTGGTGGTTGCTTATACTAATAATTAGTTTCAAAGATGGACCTAAACAGAATACTTGCTGGTCTTTCTTCTGACAAAGAAGATTTAGGTATTTTTGAAATTGGACAACAATCTAACAATACCAATCTTATTAACACAGATCATCCTGAACAGCGTTGTGATAAACTGTTTCAAAATCTAAACAAAAGTATGAAAACATTAAGATCCAATGTTTGGCATTTAAAATTATTCAAAGCATACATGGCTAAAGGCTTAACTCCCAGAGGACTCAGGGTGAAAATTCAGCCATTAGTAATTGAGCCTGATGAACAACTAACCAGTGAATGGTCTCTTATACAACAAAATTGTTCAATGAAATTCGTGGAAACATTAGCTAATTACTATGACTGTACCATTGAGAAAGAGACACTTATGGTTAGCAAATTATGTGATGATTGTAATGAATACAAAGACCAATTATTTTTTTCCACTTTTTTGTCCAAACTAAGTTCAGATTTACTTAATTTTGAACACCAACTTAAAGAAAGGAAGCTTAAGAAATTCCAAAGAGACCAAACTGATTATGAGAAAGGTCAACCTTTTAGACATTCTAGACATGTTAGGTTTGAAGGTAGCTACCAGAAAACCAACATTACCCCCAAACGGAAACGTTCAAAGTCCATTCCTAAGAAAAGTATTACTCTAACTGATTCATCAGAGGGTGAGTCCTCATCTGGCACTGATTTAGACATACAACACACCACAGACTCCCCTACCCCCAAACGTAACAACAGTGGGGCCCCTTTAGGCCCTACAAGAGGGGAGGCAGGAAACATCGAAAAAGTCAGAAGCTTGAAGAATCTTATGGAATTGTTGACCAACAAATAAACGTACATACTAACACCAATGTTCTAAAAATTTCTGACACATTATTATCTGATTCACAAACTGCTCTGCTCAATAAAGGTCTTTCTTTTATTCCCATTTTTTTTGTGTCTGAGGACATTTTTGCACAAGATGAAACAGCATTCTGCAGATTGCTTAACCTTAAATTGCATTTTCAGGATAAAAAACAGCATGATCACTTGGCTGATAATTTCAGATACCACAAATCCACCTTTGTTCCACCTATGCATCCTAGTGTAAGTCTTTTTCAACATAGTGTTCTCAAAGATCTACATTTTACTTCAAATATGATTCAACCTATGTTGAATAACATCTCTCAGATGGATTTGACTAGTTTACAAGAACTTATTGACAATAAAGAACTTGCAATCATCTCTGCTGACAAAGGTGGTGCTGTGGTAGTTATGAACTGGAATGATTATGATGCTGAGGCCCACAGACAGCTGGATGATGCTAGATATTATACCAAAATGCCTTTAGATCCGGCATCCATATTCAAAAAACAAATAGATACATTTCTAAATTCAGCATTGGAGAATGGCATTATTTCATCTAATACCTTAAACCATCTGACCATCACTGATCCATTTAGCCAATACATTTATTTTTTGCCCAAAATTCATAAAGATCCTTTGCACCCACCAGGTAGACCAATTGTGGCTGGAAATGGTTGTCTTACTGAACCTCTTTCCGAGTTCTTAACTAAATATCTCAAACCTTTGTTAAAATGGGTAAGATCCCGGATCCAAGACACTACAGAATTTTTGGGCATTATAAATGAGATGCAAATCGAAGATGATTGGTGGTTATGTACCATGGATGTCAGTGCGTTATATACTAACATACCACATTGGGCAGGGTTAGATGCAATTGAATACTGGTTATGCAAATCACAACTGTATAAACCCGGCTTTAATACTTTCCTTATATGCCTGACTGAACATATTGTCACTAAAAATGTATTTTACTACGGGAAACAATGTTATCTCCAAGTACGAGGTACTGCCATGGGTGCATCCTTTTCCCCAATATATGCAGATTTATGTATGGCATATATTGAGGAACAAATCATTTATGATGATGCACACAACCTCTATTTGACAGAGATTGATATTTGGCGTAGGTATTTGGATGACTGCTGGATGGTGTGGAGGTCTGATGTTGAATACTTGCAGGAATTCATTGAATATCTTAATGACAATAAATGGGGTTTACATTTCACCATGAATTTTGATCAACATAAGATTACTTACTTGGATGTATTGATAACTAGGAATACATACAATACCCTTAGCACACAAGTATTCAGGAAACATCCAGAATACAACACCTTACTCCACGCATCCAGCTTTCATCCAAAACATATAGCCAAGAATATCCCGAAGTCACAATTTATCAGAATGAGACGCATTTGTTCAGAGGATAACACTTTTAAGGCTTTTCGTCATGATATGATCAACAGGTTCAAGGAAAGGGGTTATTACATAGGTTATGCTATTACTGCTAGCAATCATGCATCACAACTCAACAGGGATGACCTCCTCAGATACAAAAAAGAAACCCCAGAGAAATACAAACACTTTAAGATTCACTACCACTTATGGTAGAAATACTAACAAACTAATTGATGCCATTAATTGACATTGGAATATTCTTTTAGCAGATACTGCTTTGTCTCAACATTTATCTGAAACAGGTTTGTTTTCATTCAGAAAAGGTAAAAATTTGGGAGCTCACTTCAATCATTATAAGCATCACTCAGAATCCAAGAATTTACACATGATTCAAACTTCTATATCAGGGGACAACCTTGTGGGTTGTATGCCCTGTGGCCATTGCAGCAATTGTAAATATGTGCTGAAAATGAAACATTTTTCTAGCAATAATACCAGTAATATATATGATAATCGGTTTTTTGCAAATTGCAATACAGACTGGATTATATGTATGGACTCTTGTAGCTGTCATGCATTTTATATTGGTCAAACATCTAGACCTTTCAAATTGCATATCTCTGAATATCTTAGTGATGTCAAATGCAAATGGCCCAACAATGCCTTATACAAACATACCCTCAAACACACCACAGCCAGTTTTCACTTTACAGTCATTGATAAAATAATTGGGGATAGAACTAATAAATCAGGATGGCATACTAAACTGAATGCAAAAGAGAAAAAATGGATTGTCAAATTGGGTGCATTATTTCAGCCTGGTCTTAATGAATATTTATGAGTACATGTATGCATATTCATGAGCTCACCAATGAAATTTTGTTAAGAATTATGTTTTACTATATAAGAACCTCAGAATGGTAATGTAGCTTTACACTGATGAAGGCTAGTTAAATACCATAGCCGAAACCGGTCTGTTTATGTTTTTGTGGTTCTTTATATTATAACTTATTAAACTAAGTTTCACAGCTCACAGTTGCTGGCTTCTTCTCTTTTTTGGAATTTGCTATGTTATGAGCTGTGCATCTGCCTCCGTGCAGGGAAAGTCTTTTTCGTATCTCTCACATCCCAAAGATTTTACCATAGTTGAATTGGCAATGCTTCAAAATGCCTGTAGGTGTCTGGATCATGTGACAGTATATATATATATATATATATATATATATATATATATATATATATATATATATATATATATATATATGGGACTACCTGAAAACACAGACACGCCAAAACACCCACAACTAAATAACCGACACAAAAAAAACGACAAAAAAAGAAAGTTCAAAAACACGAAACTTCACATGCCCGACAATCCAAAATCCCGACAATCAACAAAACAAATACCCTTCGCGGAAAACACACACACAACACAAGCACACCAAAAACCTTACAAACCTACACTAAACCTTACATACACAGCTATCTATGCACTTAATCCGCCCCTAACCCTCAAGTCCGTCACTATCGCACACTTACCTTACCTGCACCCTAACCCTAACTCACTTAACCTACCCCAAACCTAAAGTCCGTCACTATCGCACACTTACCTGATCCGCACCCTACCCTAACATCAGTCACCATCACACACTTACCTTACCCACACCCTGACCCTAACGTCCATCCCTATCGCACACTTACCTTAACATGTTGGTGTTCTCAGCGTTGGGATTCTCAACTGTTGGTCTTCTCTGTTGTCGATCTTCCAGTGTCGGTGTTCTTGTCGTCGGCATTGTGCACTTTCAGCATTTTCAGGTAGATATATATATATATATATATATATATATATATATATATATATATATATATATTAAATAAAGAAACAATAACACACAGGACTAAAATACACTTGTTTAAAATATGATAAGTAAACAACAGATTTAATAAGGCATTTACCTTCTTGGATGGCAACCACATTTTGAATTATATTTCACTGAAGCCTGCCAACCAAAACTGCATGGATCAGACATGCATATCTCTGATGCATTGCACTTACTTCAAGATTGTTAGGACCTTTCTTTATTAATAATTATTTCAAGGGGGTGGAAGTCCCCCACTATACTGATTAGTAATGCCTTCAGGTAGCAGCATTTATGTTGCAAATCTTTTTATGTCTTGCATGATCTATACATCTATGGTCATTAAGAGAAAATAGGGCAGCTGATCAAGGAACAATTGAACAAAATGCATAGCTGATGAAATCTGACTATTTGAACACAATTGTTATGGAGGAAACATCTCCCTTTAAGATTAAGTGACCAGTTATATTACTTAAGGAATTGCAGGAAATGAAGGACATGCATTAAGAATGTTGGGAAAGTTAATTCCCCAGTGAAAACTTGAACTGATAAGTAAACACATTATAATAACACTATCAGTGGCGGCTGGTGACTTCAGATCAAAGTGGGGCTGCAGGAGACAGCTGAATGGGTGGGGTCAATGGGAATGAGTGTGGCCAACTAGAAAGGGGAAGAGCTATGCTCAAAACCACAAAAGCTGTAACTTTAATTACATACACTGCCCAGGGAGCCAAACCATCATTATGAGAGTCCAATCAAGACAAAATGAAGCGTAGAAAAAATAAATATTTCAATGCATTGGCTGCATGACAGCTTACTTAATATCTAGATGGAAACAAAAAGGTTGTGAGGCATGAAAAAATAAATTACTTTTTAAATACATTACTGGAATGCCAGTCAAAATCAAGTATAAGAAAAACAAGCAACACTCAACTCAAACCACTTCTCCTTGCACTGCAGTTCTAATTATAATTTATATTCAGCTTTATTAAAGTACCAAGTAACATGCTGAAAGTAGCAATCTCTGTGATACCCCACTTGTAAAAATGTTTCTTATCCAAAAAAGACCTGCTGCCTGACAACAACTATCTACTTGTTTCATGGGGAAAACATGATCAAAGTGAAAAATGAAAAGCAAACAAGAAACAAGCTCAATATACATTGCTTAAAGGATTACTGCACAGGTTATGTACCACACACAATAGACTGGCATTCTGTTTAGTTTGCAGGTAAAGCCTGCAAAGATGACTGCAAGTCTCCAACTCCAACAAATGTAATAATCTTCTTAAAATAACGTAATCCTGTCCTTTATTACAAATACTTTCATATGCATTTCAATATCCAATGCTTATACGTTATCTAGTTATGCAAGTATTCTCTGCATGGCAACAACAGAAAGGCTTTCAGTGTTGGCAATTCTTTAACAGCATGCCTATTAAAACTTACTTGCATCTTACAATCTCAGACAAGCTTACCTAATGGTCATTAAAGCATTGCTACTTAAACACAAGCAACAGGCACTTTCTGAATAATAATAAGCATAAATCAACAGTATAAAAATATGACAGAAACCAGAACATTCTGCAAAATCAAGGACAGATGAAAAGCCACTGTAGTACTTTTGTCTACCTTGGATGGGGGGATACTCTGCACATTTACACTGCATAACTGCTCCTTGCCTTGCTTGGACCCATCCAGGGTCACTACATGTGGGAGTGGGGTGCAACAAGTATGTCACAATTTGAAATGTTTCTGGCTGACTGTGATGGCACTGACACATTTGTCATACCTCTCAACCTCAGAGCAAGAAATGTTGACAAAGCCATACATAGAAGAGGGTCAAAGGCCCACAAATAAGGACAAATTTTAAATATTGCTCTTATAAACTTATAAATATAATATAATAGTAGGTCTGAATTTTCTGAAAGGTATGAAATCTGAAACTGAAATGTCTGTCATTGTTTTCTAACTTCAGTCTTTAATGATTTGCCAGTAATTTGCCAAAAAAAAAAACACACAATTTTATGAAAAATGGACCAAAAATGTGATGCAAAAATATAAAATAGCCACACAATACAGCTAGGAACCTGTCAAAGAAGGGACACTTTTTTAATATTAGTACTGCTAACTTGAGCAGCTGACAAAATAAAAGAATCTACATGCAGTTCTGAAATAAATGTAATCTATAACTCTGATTATTAGTTATTTATTAATTGTAAACCCTCCATGTTTTCTTCCAAAATTGCCATTTTGCGGAGGGATTATTAGGGGAAGAGTAACATTTTGAGCCAAAATCGGGGACAGTTGAGAGGTTTGGATATACCTAATTCTATAAAGCAATTTATTTGCATGTACCTCTCAACCTGTTAATGCAGAAAATCTGGACAAGGCCAAATATATTGGGGGAACATATAAACAGTACTAAAAATTGCTCTTGTATAAACTGAGACAGTTGATAGAATAACAGGTCTTGCTTTAGCATGCATTTTTCTGAAGGTTATGAAGTCTGAGACTCAGCGTCTGTCATTATTTAGTGACTTCATTCCTAAGTGATTTGCCAGAAAACCATAAATTTTATGAGGAACAAACCAAAAATAAGAAGCAAAAATCTATTCATTCTGCAAAAATCTGGACAGTTGAGAGGTATAGTTCAGCTAGGGCTGTCTTTGAGTTTGCTGTCCTTCCCCCCTCACAAAATCATGGTTGAATGGAGCCTCTTCCCCTGCAGCCATTCCAATAAACCATTACTTGGCTATTTCACCCCATTTACCATAAACACTAATGTGCATACTGCTTTACTTCTGCAAAGATTTGGACTTCATTTGAAAGTTTTATTTTGCATTTTACAGTGCAAACACTAATAGATTTCTGCTAAACAAAGCAATGCAGTCTCACAATGAAAACAGGCTTAGCATTAAAACCTCTCTGCCCTTGAAACTCACATTCATTGAAACAGCATTGAAACCCACATTCAAAGAAAATACATTTTGCCAGTGACAGATAAAGATTAACTTTGGGTTTGGGCTGTTTTCAAATCACAGGTCCCTTGTACACAAAACATACACATGCTCTTTAATACACCTTCCTGATTGTATTAAATTATATTTCTTGTACAACACAGTACAGTTTTAGAGGGCGTTTTAAATTTGTTTTGAAAATTTTCCAGTAAACAATTAAAATGCATGCACCAATAATGAAAGAAATGCCCAATTCAGAACATTTCTATCATAAAAGTCTGCTCAGACTTCTACAGTCCACCAGTATCAGTACATATGCACAATCTCTGAAGAAGTAAAAGTCATCTAAATAATTCCACATTAAAGAGATCTGCAACTAATAGCAAACAACTCTATATTTCATTGTTTCATCTACAAATAAAGTGCCTGTTGCCCTTGAGGAATAAATTGCCTATCTTACACTAAAAAAGTGATAAGCTAGTAATACTGCAATAGGGAATGGATGGCAAACTGATAACAGGTTCATAGTTACTAGGTATCTTCGCCAAAAAGGAGTGCAGCATCCACCCCCTTTGCAACACAGTACAGTATCAGCAATATATCTATTGTGGGAATAGAATCCACAGCCTTCTGCATCAAAAGCAAGCACACTACCTGTTCTGCTATGAACAATGCTAGCAGACTCAGCATAAGCAGCACTAAATTTTTGCTCCACTGCAGCTCTCAGCTCCTTGTAAAATCTACTCACTCAGCTGTATCTCTGAACTTTGCAGCACAAGAAATCTGGAAAAAGCCAAAATTTATTGGTGGGGACAAAAGCCCAAAAACCAGGGACACATTTTAAATATTGCTTGTATAATGCTGGAAAGTTGCTAGAATAAAATGCTGTGTTACCACCATACATCACTGCCAAACTTGAACCCAGGACCCTGTGCAAAACAGTCAGAGCAATATACCACTATGCCAAATCAGCTGTTTTCTGAAAGAGAGGAAGACTGAAAATGAAATGGCTACCATTTAGTGAATTCAGTTCTCACCATAGCTGTCAGCCTCTTAGCACAAAACACCTAAACAAAGCCAATAATGGGAAAATACAGCCCGCAAACATATTCAGTGAATTCAGTTCTCACCGTAGCTCTCAACCTCTTAGCAAAAAAACACGTGGACAAAGTCAGTAATGGGGAATACAGCCCCCAAACATATTCAGTGAATTCATTTCTTACCATAGCTCTCAACCTTAGCACAAAAAACATGGACAAAGCCAATAATAGGGAAATACAGTCCCAAAAATAGGGGCAAATTTCAAATATCCATCTTATAAACTTAGAAAATTGCTAGAATACAAGCTTTTGTGTTACCATGTACTTTCTGAAGAATATGAAGTCTGAAATTCAAATGCTTGTCATTTTTAGTTAACATTTGTTAACCAGGAAAGTCTGACTTGGAACAAAAGTCAATTTTCAGCAGAGGCCCAGGGAGAAACACTCCAGACAGTCGCATGTCTTTGTAAGATGGGAGGACACCAGAGGAAACCCACACAAACACAGGGAGGACATGCAGACTCCACACAAAAGGCACCCCAGCCAAGAATCAAATCAGAAAACCTGTAGCTGTCAGGCAACAGCGTACCACTGCACCAATGCACTACTGACTGCACCAATGCACTATTGACTTTGCAAGGACACATACAGAAACCACAGATTTTATGAGGAACAGAACAAGTTGTTTGTCTTTCAGCTTTTCCTGGTTAGGGGTCACCACAGCGGAACTCCAGTCCGCTAATGATTGGCAGTAGATTTTCATAAACGCCGAGGTGCCATCTCAACATTCAACCTTCCACGAAGGCACGAGGGAAGAATCTGCAATTTATTCACAAATGGTGGTGGGTAGGGACTTCAGGCTCTTGCCACCTGGGCCCAAGGTACAGGGTTTAAGCCTGTTCTCTACCCACCACCATATAGCACTTGGGGCATTTCACACACACACAAGCCTCTTTCATCTCAGTTTCCTACCTCTGCTGAGAGAAGGGCTCCAGTCCACTACCTGTGCTGAGAGAAGGGCTCCAGTCTGCACACCTTTTGTTTCAGTTCCCTGGCTCCTCCAGTCCCCATGAGTCCATCTATAGTCCCATGAACACGTTGCAGTCCAGACGTCTTCCATTCTGTGCAGTCGTCACTGCATAGACTTCTGGGTTGCAGGGCAGAGCTGACCTTTCCTTCTATCCGGACTGCTTACAAAGTAGTCTGGAGTTCCCAATCTGTGAAACTCACATGTGTGAGTTCCGGGAAAGTGAATCACGCATGCATGAGTCATTTCGGGACTCGAGAAAACGTTTTTTATTTGTTTTCTTTCCTTTTTTGGGTCTATATTAGAACATTGAAATTTCAAAACTTCGAATGTTCTAATATCGAACCTTATTCAGTGAAAGCTGAAAATATCGAAGCAACAGAAAACCAAATATTTTCCTAGGGAAATAATTTGGTTGTCCATTTCTGTTGCTTCGGTATTTTCAGCGCTGTGGTGGAAAGTTACGGGTCGGGTTCAGGTAAGTGTGCGATTGAGTGCGGGTTAGGTTAGTTAGGGTTAGGGTGCAGGTTAGGTATGTGTGAGATTGTGTGGACATGAGGGTTAGGGTGGGTTAGGTGAGTTAGGGTTAGGGTGTGGGTTAGGTATGTGTGCGATTGTGTGGACGTGAGGGTTAGGGCAGGTTAGGTGAGTTAGGGTTAGGGCGTGGGTCAGGTAAGTGTGCGATTGTGTGGATGTGAGGATTAGGGAGGGGTAGGTGAGTTAGGGTTAGGGTGCTGGTAAGGTGACTGTGCAATAGTGATGGACCTTAGGGTTAGGGTTTAGGTTAAGGTAAGTAGATAGTGGTGTGTGTATAGTTTAGTGTAGGGTTAGGTTTAAGATTTTAGGTGCATGTGTGTGGATTGCTGTTTGTTTGGTGTGCTTGTGTTGTGTGTATGTGTTTTGGAACAGCAATTTTTTTCCCTAGGAAAAAAATTGCTGTTCTGTATGTTTGATGTTTTCAGCTTTCGCTGAATAGGGTTCGATATTAGAACATTCAAAGTTTTGAAACTTCGATGTTCTAATATAGACCCCTTTTTTTGATTTTCTTTCCATTCTTTTATTTAGTTTTGTTTCCACAGCTTTGGGGACTGCAGTCCTGCAGTCCAATAGCACGAGCCGTCCCTGAACACTATGCACCCTATTAAACGCTTACATAGCAAAAAACTGGATAGACAGATCAAGACTAACCTGGTCAGAATATAAAAGTATGGTAAAAAACATATATTGGCCAAGAAGCTTTATACAAAAAGTCAGAAGAACCAAACCTACTATCAGAGGTACTGCAAAGCATTACTTGATATTCTATCATAAACAGCAAGTTATATGCTAATTACATAAAGATGGTAAACACATCACTTAGTTGAGATTAGTAAACACAATAGTTAAGGTGACGTATTTGTATATATGTATATAAGGTATAGTAGAGTAAATTATCATTCTATAGGTTGATGTTATAGCTCTAGTATTGCTCGCAGTTGTAAAATAATGTACAAGAGAACTGCTATATGATAAAACTTCTTGGACTTACTCATAATATAAGCATATCCTCGTAGTAACACAAAATTGTAATTCTACTTAATTTCAATGTTAATTAGTAAAGTGTGCCATAACTGTTATTACTTGCTTATGATATGCATTCTATAACATCAACTGTACCACATGTTTATGATTGGTTTATCTTCTACTGCATATTTTGTGAAAAAATATTTAATAAAAAGAAATTTGATAAAAAAAAATAAACCCCCAGTGAAAACTTATTTTAGAGTCTTCTGCATTTTTTTTGCTTAAACAGCATTTGTATAGGTGATATTCATACTGGAAATCCAGAGTCCACCAAAAGGTTCAGAGCAACATCATTTAACACACTTGGGGTACATTAAAGTAGTATACATATTTGAATAATAGTATAAAAAAGGGACAGTTTAATAGCAATAAGTACAATTTCAAGAAAATCTGTATTCAGAGGTACAATTAAGATTTGAGTGGAAAAGGATGCCCGGTATGTAAACATTTTAGATAAATTTTACTGAGCATCTATAGTAAAAACACATTTTTGAGTAAAGGAAATGTGCGTGTTCCATACTTAAGCATTTTTGCAAAATAAAATAAAATAATCTACAAAAAAGACTTGAACGGTACTAAACACATCAAAAGCTACATACGTTTTTTTTGTCAAGAATATTCTCCCATTTGACTAGGAATTTCCTAATATTCACATGCAAAATGTAGTTTCTTTACATGTTTTTATGTTCACAGTCCCCAAGCATTGGCTGCCCAACTCACAAGACACTGAGAAGGATCAAAACAGTGAGGAGTGCCATTGGAAATCACTGCTGTGTGGTTTCTACGTGTGCACCAGCAAGGATGCTTTTGGTTTTGAATGTTTCTCCAGTATTTGTGTTTGTGTGGCCTTAGAACTGGTGTATGTAAGTTTGGGTCACAGTATAGGTGACCTTATATCCATGGATTCACCCCAGTTTGGTTTTGCAGAAGGCAGAGCATGCCTGCTCAGCCTGGCTGAATGTTTTGAAAAAGTCAGTGAGGACATTGATAAGGAACATACAGTCCATACTGCCCATCTGGACCTTACTAAGGCTTCTGTCACTATCCCCCCTTTCTCGTCATTAACCCATATATAATTATAGGTTCGTAGGTTCATAGGTAGGTACTAGGCTAATGATCACAAGGGCCTTTTTAAGCCTAGCCATGCATCCTAAATCTCTGACAAGTTCTGGTACACTTGATAAGTGTAAGCAGGGACTTGGGAGGTGAAACATATACAAGCAAGGGCCTGGGAGGTGAACCATTTACAAGCTGCTTGTGTATATTAGAGACATCGGTGCCAATCAGGGATGAATTTCTTATTCCCTGTCCAACTGTCCAAGTTACACTTGAATTGATTTTGGGAGGAACTCTGCTTTACATTGATATGGAACCTATTCTAGAGAAGGGGTAGTCTCCGAGATACATTGGTGTCTCTCCAGCAGGTCCTATTTATATCATGGGCAAGGTTTATGTCTGTTTGCTTTGTTGATATGCAAGAGGTCCATCAGGGTGGGGTCTGACAATGCCTTTTATATTCCAGGCATAGATCTCCCCTCAACAGCCTGTAGGAGACAGAATACAGGGATAGGGCTTTGAGGCAGTCTACATGGGTTCCAAAAGCAGGAACACACCAAGCCATCAGTAATATACCCACCAGCAATACTTTGTCTTCCAGGGGTTGTTAAAAACATATTAATTTGAATCAGTACTTTAACATGCAATAGGACATGTTACTTATAGTCTGTATTTCTTTAGTGATGAAACTCTGTGAATGTTCCAATTGTTGGATGTGCCTGGTTAGTACATACCAAAGGGGGCATTGTACTCAGTGATAGGTTTGATGAATGCTAAGTATAGTGGAACAATGACCTCATTAGACTTAGATGCCATACCTTTGTTTATAAATTGCAAAACATAGAATGATTTTCCCATTACTGTACAAAGATACAAAGCTACATATAAAGCTACAAAGATAAAAGAACTAAGAACCCAGAAACAGTTTTTTATCCAAAAAATGCGTCAATGTCCCACTCCTTGGGCTGATGCTTTGAATGACAGTAAAACAGAGATGTCAATATGAGACATGCATGTTTACCATTCTACAGTTGCACCAAGGCCAGACGGGAAGAAGAAAACTTATCATTTGCAACAAAACAAACTGCACACCTCCTTCTCTACAACCCCAACATATAAGATCATCCATCCTGCTTACACTTCTGGTTAACTGGTATATAACATTTTATCTTTCAAGGGCAGAGAAAACCCAGATATGATGTGAAGATCTTAGGACCACAGAAAAAGTATTATGACAGGCACTTTGTATGTGTAAATACTGCCACTTCCTTACTTTTCAGGGCACAAGTTTTATAATGACACCTGCAAATGGCATCGTTTCATGACAAAAAGGCCAGGGGAAGCTGCAGTAGAAAATTAACAGCTTTTAGTGAGAGGCAGTCAAAACTTAAATGCAAATGTAAAACCAGGCAGTAGCTGTGTTTCATGGAAAGTGCAAACACAGCTCACTGAAAGCCCTGACCAAAGTGTCCAGATGAAGAGAAGCACCCCTGGTTAAAGGATGCTGCTTATGCCCATATACCTCAGAAGAGTAACATGCGTGTTGCTAACATATATCGAACAAATTAACTTAGAGGCTACAGCATTTCAGGATTAATGTGAATGTTACTTATCATGTGGGCCGAAATACAAAACTTTGGGATTTTTACTTTTTCAGACTATTTTTAAACACTGCTTTACCACTTGATGCATAGAAATTGTTTTATATTAAACTTGGCCCTCTTCTTTTCACAAAAGTTCAAATATACTTTACATAATTCAGAGAAAGATTCCTGACAGGAATTCTGTTTAAGGATTTAACCAAATATTGACCTTAATGCCCTGGCCCCTCTAGTCACTCCCTCTTATTATTATAATGATGGCAATATAAACAGTAGTAATGTCATTCATCTGACTAGAAGCCCTTTGAACACTTTCTGAATGTTTATAAATATTTTATGCATTTCTTCCTGACAAAAACACTATTTCTGTAACACAGTTTTAAAATTCAGCCATCAAACATCAATTAAAATACAGTACCTCAATATGTAGCTTCACATAAGCATTGCAAATATTTTACAGAATATGTTACAAAAGACTTTGTTAAAATTTGCATATAAGCCTAACATTTTTGTCTTTTTCATACTTTGGTTCATACCTTCAGGCATGATGAATTAGAGAATGTAGCAGGCTGGTCTGTTAGGCCACATCGTAGATCCTGCCATGGAGAAGAATCCTACGTTTTAAGCTTTCATGTCTCAAGTGACAAATCATTTCCAAAAGCAGGAACAAACCAAGCCATCAGTAGTATACCCACCAGTAATACTTTGTCTTCCAGGGGTTGTTAAAAAAATGTTAATTTGAATCAGTACTTTAACATGCAATATGACATCCATTCTAGCTTCTGTTTACACATCAACATAAATTTTGTAAGTTTAACAGTGTTCATAGGCCTGAAGGCAATTCATAGAACACTGACTTAGTGAAATGTGAGTCAAAGACATCATCTCCCACCCATGAGCCCAACCCAGATTTAAACTGAGTTAAATTTATAGCTGTTCTGACAATGTACAGTAAATCATTCCATAATCAAGGAATAATCCGAGTGATATATTTATCTTCTTCTTTTGGCTTTTCCCAGTTAGGGGTTGCCCCAGCGGATCATCTGTCCACTCATGATTGGCAGTGGAGTTTTACGGTGTCGAGTTGCCAGCCCGGTGCCCAACCTTCCACAGAAGGCACGCACTCACACCTAGGGCCAATTTAGAGTGTCCAATTCACCTACTGCATGTCTTTGGGATGTGGGAGGAAACCGGAGCATCCGGAGGAAACCCACGCAACCACAGGGTGGACATGCAGACTCTGCACAGAAGGCACCCCAGCTGAGAATCGAACTGGAGAACCTCTTGCTGTGAGGTGGCAATGCTAACCACTGCACCACCATGGCCACCCACTTGTATTGAAAAAGCAATACTACTTATTTTTTTCTTCCATCACAAGAACTTAATTCTTTCAGTGTGTACCTGGTTCACTCATTATGTCATCCCAAACCCTATGAAGTAAAATGTATAGACAATGAACACATTTCCAACTACCATTCCTTAAATACACTGATACTGATGATAAGTTATAAAATATAAATACTGGAAATGCAGTGGCACATTGATAGCATTCCATTTGTTGTCTTCGAAAAGCATACAGTCTTAAAAATTCATACAGGTAACCAATTCCATAATGTGTGAATAATCTGAGTATATATTTACTTTGTAAGGAAGACTGTCAGTGTTGTCTCCACACTAGCATCCTCTGGCATGCAATTCCAGAATTCAAGTTGCTCAAAGAACCAGTTTACAGTTTAAGTGCTACTTGATCTACTTGATCTAATCCTAACAAGCCTCAGAATTTCTCCTGTATTGTACATTGCAAGTTAACGCTCTAGAATGCAGCAATTATATAATTATTCATAATGGCCTATAAGCGATAAAGGTCATCTCTTATTCTGCTAGCAGCCATGAGGATAAACAGAAGCAGTAGAGTCTATCATGCTATGATAAATTATCCAGTCCCACTAACTGCTATGTAATCCTGTTTTGTACTCATTCAGCCTCATCAATTAAAATCTGACATAAGGTTTCCAAACATTAACTTCTTATTCAGGTATGGATAGTATATTGTGAGTACAGCCCTGGGGTGCCTGGAAAAGAAGAATCTGAACATAAACCCATCCAATTTAGCACACAAATCAAGGATATGTTTTCTGAACTCTAATTTGTAATCCTCTATGACTTCAAAATCTATAGAATTTTCT
Source organism: Protopterus annectens (assembly GCF_019279795.1). Taxonomy (NCBI): domain Eukaryota; kingdom Metazoa; phylum Chordata; order Ceratodontiformes; family Protopteridae; genus Protopterus; species Protopterus annectens. Next base: position 1,414,365,668 of record NC_056735.1, read on the forward strand.
ATACTTCAAATCTTCACCGAACCTACTCTATAGTAGCAGGGCATCTTTACTTCTTACAACCACATGCCTTGACATATTAGAATTTATGACAATGCCATTCTACCTTATCCAGGTATAAATACCATTCAAAATGCTCTTTCATTTAAATTCGCTTAGATTTGGTTACACATATAATCAATTTGATGCCATTAGTAGACAGTTTGATGCCATCTATGAACTTGCTGTGTCAAACTTCACTATAAATAGGTCATCTGAATAAAAATTAAATACAATGAGTTCTATTACTCACCCTTGTGGGAATGCCAGTATTCAGCTTCCTAGACCTACCATACTTGGCTTCAGTCCTCAGTGGCCAAGTGCTCCCCTATAGTCAATGCCTCATACATTTAATAATATAAAAATTGTTATTAATTTCAACCAGTTTATTTAACAATGTTATATAAATCACATGATTTAAGGCCCTACCACAGTACAGATGAATGTCAATCTATATGATGTGACAAACTGCCTTGGACTCATTATCAGAGTAAAATAGATCATTTTAACTATAGATCTTCTTCTAGTAATGTCCATGCTGCTACATACCCAAGACACCTCTACCCTGTAAGCAGTAGTTCCACAATCTTTGAAGAGAACAACAACATGATAAGTAATCTGTAGATAATAATCAGATTATTTGGCACTTTTCTTTCAAAGAGCAGGTCAATTGCCCTCCTGAATTTTAGTGCTTTTCCAGTTTTTAATGAATGGCAAAATAAATTATCCAGACAGGGGTGGTTTGATGCTCTAGTACAATTATTTCATTACTGATGATAACATCTATGTCTAGTGCCTCAATATTTTTGAGCTGAGAGGCACTAGGCAATATCACATCTTGCTAAAAAGTAATGGCCCACACATCATTCCCATGGTTACTTAAAATGCAAACATTCGTGTTAGATGCATGCTCAAAATAAAAGTTAAAATTATCATGCAATGATCTTACTTCCTTCACTGGCAGTTATAGAACTGACTTTGAATAACTCAGACAGCTGTCTCTTATTATCCTTTGATGTTTGGGAATATCAGAAATAACATGCGATTATCATTTTCCTTACTGCCATCCCAAATTATTTTAAGATCAGTTGGTCAACTACAAATGCTTGTGGGGTATTTGCTTGCAACACACTTGCTTACAGTCACTTGATCGAAAAGTCAGGTGCTCTAACTCTCACTAAGTACATCTCCCATAACTAGTTAGCCTTCCTTACACCCTACCCTACAAAACTGTATAATCCTACCAGAAACCTACCTCTAATGTTAAAACTCCCTTCCTTCTCTTGAAACCTAAAACCTCCACACCACTCCCTAACCCTATGACTCCCATCTCACTTTCTAACCCTAATAGTCTGTTCACACTCCCTAAACCTAAAATACCCCCCTTGCTCCCTAAAACTCGCTGCTGGAACATTCCACCAATCTACACTCCCATCCCTCTTACTTCTTCACCATGGCTGCCGCACTTGCCTTGCTCAAACTCTAATAATATGTTTGATTAGGCTGCAATACCTGCTTGAATGAACTCATATTCAAATTTGAGCACAAGGTGAGCAGCAGGATACCTCAGCTACAAGATGCTTGAGTCCCTGGCTTCACTGTCAAGGTGAATTTCTTGGTATCCATGTCTCAAATGCACAATAAACAGGTTGTGATTGGTGGCCTGATTATAATCCTCTATATTAAGTACAACAGCCTCAAAACGGTTGACTGGCCTAGCACTAAGCAAACACAGTACAATTCTTTTCTCATGATCTTCCTTACATACAGTAAAATCAAAGCATATCTGTGAATTACCTTCACTCTTTTTTTTCTCTAACCCTTTATCTGGCTGCTATGGAACCCTCAGTGGCCCTAACCATTCTTGCATTCTGCTTAACAGTAACATTTTACTATGCCTTGACCCTATTTTCAAAGCATTCCTGCAGCTTATAGATTTGCCTCGTCTTTTTCTTGCTTCTGTAGGTGACATTTATCTTTTAGTTCATCCCTTCCACTGCATATTCCTCATTTTTGTCATGTACACCATCTGTATTTTTTTATGTTTATCCTGCTAGACAGACCATCCACAGCATTAATATAATCTGTTCTTCCTCTGCACTATATTATTTCATAAATCATCCAGGTAGAAGTATCCTGTTGTACACCACTTATATAAATAGTTCTCAAGTAATGATATTTGATTGACTAACCAGAGACATTTTAGCAATGGTAAACAGCAGTTAGCAGTCCAAAGAGATTGGTTTAGCAAACAGCTAAATCAATTTCAACCTGCTGTCATGAAGAGACCCAAAAGCAAGTACATTAAAATGCATAAATATAGCTAAGAAAAAAATGAGTGACTCCACTGCCAGACCAAAAACTGTCAAAAAACTGCTACAGACTGAGATTCATTACAATAAACATATTTTAAACTTAACATAAAAAATCTGCCAGGAATAATTGTTGAAGTTCATGCTATCAGTGGCATAAATTATACACATCATCTGACTGCTTCCTTAAATACAGAAACATGCATATTCAAAGCATGAGCAAAGGACATCATAACATGCATGTGCAATTTCTGTACATGCATTGTTCACAATGACTAAATGAAGAAGCTGAAATCCAGAATACACACTCATCAGATGCTTTACTCAAACTACCGAATACTGGACCTGGCACATATCCTTTTAATGTTAACCCCCCTCTTAACGCTATAGTTACTACATTATTACTGCTATATATTCACTACCTTCTGCTTTCTTAAAAGGAAAGCTATGATAATGAAATATACAGTGCTATTCGCAGTCATTACATGAATGTGTTAAGGTTGTCCATGCAGTCTGCAAATAAGCACAACACAGCTAACATTTATAGAGGCCACTTACACTAATATGTGATGGCTGTGAATAAGCATAAGAAACTGAAGTCATAATGAGAGGCAAATGAGAAATTATATAAAACAGCATATGGTAATGAAGCATTCTCCCACCTACTTGCGACTCATAGTCAAAGTTTTGCATTTTTCCGTGCTGTCTGTAGATTAGTTATAAAAGGTGGAATCATGCCTTTTCCATCTACTTTGCAATCTGTGATAATGATGCAACTTCCTGCTAAACTTGATATTTTTTGGTGTGAGTTGCCTGTCTTGGCTGAGAAAAGAAAACACTTACACCTAGTGAGACTCACTGGACAAGAAGGCAGAGATATAGGCAGATTATATAATTTTGACAGTCAAGAAATACTTGATAGGTCCAGGGTGGACAGGGGTATTACAAGGGTCTTGTATATATGGCTCTGACAGAGGGCAATGGGGATGAGTTGACTTCCTGTCACTGTGGCTACAAAAGATATGTATATCCCTCACTATACATGCTATTGAGACCTTCCATAGGCAGACTGGTGGCATGATGGGTACCTCACAGATTTCTGTCTCTGGGATATTCTAGCAGATCCTGGATGTGCTCTTTGCACATGTGGATCAGTACATCTATTTCTCAGTGTCAACTGAGGACCGAGCACAGACTATACATGACTTTTATGGGGTGGCTCATTTCCCTGAGGGACTCATTGCGATAGATTGCACCAGTGTTATAATTAGGGCCCCATCTGTTCCACAAGGGGAGTAGCACCATTCCATCAATTGCCAGGTAGTGTGTGATGCATGGGGATGCAGCACAAATGTCTCTGCCCAGCATCTTGGAGTGTACACAATTCCCATATCTGGCACATTAGTTCACTCTACTGCCTCTTCCTGCATGGTAGGATGGCCAGTGGTCATCTTGTTGGTAAGTGGAATAATATTTTTTCCCTATTTCATTTAAATAGCTATTAATGGTAAAATGGATTACAGAATACTAAACCACGTTTCTTTTCTTTTGTTCCCCCTTTTCTCTCTCTTTTTATTTCTTTCAGGTGATGCTGGATATCCACTGGAGTCATGACTTGTGATACTAGTGAGAAATCCAAGTGGAGCTGCAGAAGACAAGTTTAATAAAGCACTGTCCCAGATCTGTTATGTCAACTAGGGGGTCTTTGGCCTCTTCAACTGTTATTTTATGTGCCTGGATGAGTCTGGGGGTGTTCTTCACTATGACCCAGCTACTGCATGCAGGATGTTTACCGCATGTTTCATTATGCACGACATGATCAAGCACTGGCCTGGTGGTGAAGAGACCCATGCTATCACTGCAGCTCCCAGTTCCTGTCCTACTATGACTAATGGTCACCAGCCAGCAGCAGTAGTATTGGACCCCATGCTTCAGACTTGTGCAAGGCATACAGCTGCACAGGTGAAGAGGCTATATCTAGTTCAGTACTATGACATTCAGGTTAGTGTTTTCTTTCTTGTAAAAAATATAGAGTACAACTGATACATGCAGTGATTTCTGTGAGCTATCCTGTGTAGTGCATGGTCTATTGCCACTATTCATCAGACTTCCTTTCCATCTTTAAATAATTATTTATTTTTTATTTCAGAACAGGTACTCATATTAATGTGGGTAAAAGTCATGCTTTGTACTCACTGACTCCTGTTCACTTATGTTGTAAGGCATCATATAAGGAATAATTGCATTTTCAACTATTTTGAACAGTAAGTTCTGCTGAGGTGGTGTGCCTAAGTATGCATATACTGAATGTCCTGAAGTGGTACAATCTGTAAAAAAGTGATGCTTTATTATTTAACACATGTTTATACCTTGCAATTGAATGAAATTGTATCATATTATTTTGTATATTACGTAATTTTCCTCGGTTTGAACCGAGGTACTGCACATCAGATTATTTCATTTTGTTATATACAATAATTTGTGCCCTCATAGACAAAAAAAATCATCATTTTGTGCAGTGGAGAAGAAGTGGCAGCAGTGTTTGTTTACATAGCAGGTCCTCATTTTAATCTTAATTTTCTTATTATTGTTTCTTTGAATAGCTGTGCATTACTACTTTTAAGTTGTAGGTAATTGCCAGCTGTAACAATGATAATGCATAGAGCATTAATGGTGTTAATCACTGCAATCTTATGTTATGACACAAAGCTTTCTTCTCACAGTTCCTTGAGCTTTTAAGCAATAACATTACAGGAGTGAATTGCATACAGATGAAAAGTGTTCAAAGTCCCCTCAATTTTTTTTTTTTACTTTAATAATTTATTCCCCTTAGAGTTTAACATTGTCTTGTGTGCATGTGAAGGTCAAATTATAAGTGACAGAAATGTCACACTTGAATCACATTAAGTCAAGGCCAAATGTAAAGTATACAGTAGGGTATGCTACTTCTTTATTGGTAATGTTTTCAACATTGGTACTGTAAAGATAGGCTAGTTGTTGGTGCAAGTAATTTTGAAGAGGGGCTTTCATGACAGCTGGATGGTGAGTTGGTCTGATATCATGACCTACTTGATGTAGGTGATAATACAAACACTGATCTGACAGTGCTGCAGGACCAGGACCTCTAATGAGAGGTTCTGCTAGGTGTAGATGAACACTGATGTGGCCTGCATCAAATTTGTTGTGCTTCTTCCCCCGACTAATTACAGTACTTTCCTGAGAAGCACTTGTAGTGTCATGTGATCTGCCCCATGTGTCTGGACAGTACCTTGTCCTCTTCCCCTTCCTTGACTGACTTCTACTTGAGTCTGGTAAGTCCTAAGAGTGAACAAATGGATATGGCCATGGATGCTTGATGTGCCCCATACTACACATCAGTGTGATCGTGATCGTGGCATTACCCCTACTCTGTGTCAATTCCATGTAGTGCTGAAAATCCTCACACATACCCTAGAGAACTCTGACCATTTCCAGCTGACTCTGTGTAGCAGTGCTCTGAGCCCTACCAATGGTACAGCACATTTGTTGCTGGGGAGCCAGTGCTTTACATGTTTCCTGGGGTAGCTGTAACAAATTCCTTTGCCTGGCTCTTCATTGTAATGGTGTCACTGTTGATACTGTTACCTCTGAATTTCTGTCATCATCCTGAAACTGTTCATCTGAGTTTGGAGATATTGGTGTAGAGGTGCTTGCGTTTTCTTCTTTTACTTTGTGACGTACTGTCACTTCCTTCAGAGTTACCAACATGTTGTGGGGTATGAGATCCTGCCATTAAACTTGGGGACTGTGTGCCATTTTCCTCAGGTTGCCTCATAAATATAACTATGTTATCATCCTCATCATCATCTTCAACAGCCATTCTGCTGCCAATATCCTCCAAATTTATTGTTATAGGGAGAACTGTTTGGTTCTGCTGCTGACAGTGTAAAAAATTATTTGAAAACATTACCAATAAAGATGTAGCATACCCTACTGTATACTGAGTAAGGAGATATGTGGGACATTTACCATGCATACTGCCTTCATTGCTATTTTGTAAAAACGTGGAAGGTTCACCTGTTAATGGTAATTGTCATGTCTTTAATGTAATCATTCTACGTTGGCATTTAATTCTCTATATAAATATATGCTATTGTTTGTAAACCAAACTTCCTGAGCATATGGTTGTTGCTGCTGCAGATATTGGCAATAGCCAGTCTCCCCATCACCTCTAATTATTACAGTGCCATCATCTTTTGTCTTACAGTCATCCACAAGAATGGAGAGGAGGTGTTCTTCATCTGGTGTTAAGAGAGCAAGTGTTGGAGGCCACCCCCCAGTACTGGTATGGGTGAGTACATTCTGCCTTGTCTTTTTTCTAGCACGTCTCACCATATCATTTTCCCCCTTCTTGAACTGTGTTAATATGTGGCTTCTTCCACTGCATTAATGTTCATTACAACTTGATTCTAGACTTTTGCCCTTTCAGCTTGTTTGGGGCCTAACTTTACCAAACAGACATTTGCCATCTCTCCTAAGGACTACCATAAGAATACGGTTTTCCTCATGACTGATGTTGTCCTTTCTCTACCTTGATCCCCTGTCCTACATCATCAGTGCACATAAATAAAATATGCCACAGTTAAACACAAAAAACTTTAGATGTAATCCTCATTCAAACAACAAAGCATTGAAAGCATGCCTGTCATCCTCAAAGAAAAAAGATACGTGACATAAATGCAGTTTTCTGAGTCATTTGCCACCTAACTGAAGTAATCTTAAGGTAATATTGTAGTGTTAAATTTATTCATGTAATTGCTGGGTTATTTACATGTTTTACATGCAAATTAGGCCCTTTTACATTTATCTGTATGAACTGTAGTAATAAGCGAATCTGTACAGCAATTTATGCATGCAATTAGGTCTCAGCTACTCATGAATGTGGCCTCAGTTTCATATGGACGAGCTGGGGAAAGAGACGGAGTCTGCAGTACTCCTCATCAGAGCATCCTGCAGGAACATATGGCTAGCCACAGTTATGCTCAAAGCTGACCATGTTTATAAAAGACAAAATGGAGTTGTATGCATGTGAGTTTGCACAACCATGAAGTAAAATCCCTGCCCATCTAACATCATCTGGCACATCTTATCACCTCAAAGCACTCATCATTTACTAAGAGTTGACATTCACACACACAGAGGAATATTTATTTCTGCAAAAAGCATCTCCCCTCCCCAAAAAAAAAATTCTGCTGCTATAACACATGAAGCATGTATAAATGACATTCATGTGTAATACTCCAAAATGGTAGTAAAGGTAATTCACAGCAACGGTAGCAATTGTAAGTAAGATAAAAAAAAAAACTGATCATTTCATTAATGACTTTTATCTACCATGTAATTGAAATGTGAATGCACTACTTTAAAAAAATGTAGGTGACAAAGGGTCTATATCACTTTATTGAATGGCTATTCAGCGAATAGCCATTCATCGAACCCCTATTTATCAAAGCTGCTCTTCATCGAACAGCAAATTTTAACTATGGGAAATCAGCAGCTGGTCAACCAAGCCACCATAAAAAAAAAATAAAAACATAAAATTTAAAATCTACCAAGTTGGGGGGCTGCGCCCCCATACCCCCTAACTAAATATACCACTCCAAGGTCAAACTACACTGGGGAAAAGTAGAAATTCCAGATGATGGCCAACCACTGATTTGCAGTAGTTAAAATTCACAGTTCGATGAAGAGTGGCTTCAATAAATAGGGGTTCGACGAATGTCTATTCACTGAATAGCCATTTGATAAAGTGATATAGATCCAGTTACAAAGTATTTTGGTCAAACCAAACTTGCCAGTAATAACAGAACCTGCTCTAACGCCCTTGCTGGTTAACTGGGTTTGGTTAGGATGATATCACACCTCAAAGGGAATGGTTCTAAACCTGTCAATCATATCCCTGTTCTTCATACTTTCTTCATTCTGCTACTGGCACTTCAAATGATGGCAGCATCCCTAAAGGCATGAGGCTGCACTCTGAGCTGAGGAGACAAAGAGACCAAAATAATGCTCTACCTTCTGAGTGATTCACACCTGGATAAGATCCATTTGTGTGTGTGTGTGTGTGTGTGTGTGTGTGTGTGTGTGTGTGTGTGTGTGTGTGTGTGTGTGTGTGTGTGTGAAGATCTGAAAGAAAAAAAACTAGACATCTGGCAAAAGCTGGGTGAGCACCTGTCATTTCTGAGAGGGATCACCTGTTGTGGCCACTAGTGCCATCACAGATACGATGATCTACAGAAGCATAGGCCCAGCCATCTAGCTGAGTGAGTTGATGAGGTAGCAGAAACCAGAGTTCTATAATAAGTATTATTATTGTTATTGTTATTATTATTAGAATTATTAGTTTTTGGACATATTAAACATAGGTTTAAAAACTATAAGAAGGTTGCATAATTCAAGGTATTTGTTAGAAGAAATACATGTAACTGCAAATATGCATCTATAATGTTATAATAATGCAAAAGAAAGCATAAACATAGCTGTACACAGAACTGCATCTGTATACAAATATATGGAATGTTTATGTTATAACATAATTCTCCTGTATAAATGCAAATGCGTATGTATGAATAAAGAAATATATTTAAGTATGCATATACACTTCTGTAAATAACAGATATACATTGGCATGATTATTCTCTGGTGTAACCTTAAAAACAGAAGGTCTGAAGTATAACTCCTGACATTAACTTGAATGTTGCTGCTATTTTTATGGCACACTGGCATAGCAGATAGTGTTTTCACCTCACAGCAAAAGGTTTCACAGTCCAATTCTTTTCTGGGGTGCCTTTTGTGTGGAATCTGCATGCCCTCCATTTCCTCCATGTGCTGCAGTTTCCTTTCACATTCCAAAGACATGCGGTGGGTGGATTGGACACTCTAAATTGGTCATAGGTGTGAATGTTTATGTGAGTGTGTGGTGTGGAAGAACAACCATGGCAGGGCTAGCCACCCACTGGTGTGAACCTTGGCTCTAGGTGATTGTTACAGTTGAAATGACACCCCAACCCCATGCTCAAAAATAGGAAAAAGGGGTTGGAGTACACTTAACTATTTTAATGTATATAAATGTAGTATTTCTACACCAAAAAAAAATGCATTCTCACATAATTTCAACTTGCAGTATTATATTACCTTATTTAGTAGTTGAAGTGCATCCAGACAGTTTTTGTAAATAAAGGATTTTGTATGTGTCAGCCAGAAAATATTTATTAGTATAGTAATTGTATAAAACAGTCATTTCTTTCACAATATTAACTACACATATAAGATGGCTGAACTCAGGCACTTCACCCTAATCAGAGTGGAGGTTGAGGGAGGAGACTGGAGGTTACAGTATGAAGTGAATTTCCGGCACATAGCTTAGTGAGAAATGACCAGATGTATTAACTTATATATACACTTTTAAACCATCCCCTAATATTCTTATATTTAAGAGGCAGAAAACTATCAAAGCACAAATTATTGTCCTGATGTTTATGTACTACACCCATTTGTAACGGTATTATTTTTAATGAAGGTTGAATTGAAAGAAATGTCAAACTTCCTTCAATTGCTAAATTTTTCTGTGTGTGTACAGCTTCAGTTTCTGCCTGAACAAAATTCGTAGACTGTTAAAGCTGCACTTTAGATATGCAACCAAACACTGAAAGTGTGCAGAAAGATGCTAGACAATATGCCTCCCCAAAGCAGACAAGCTGTGCACACTTACAAAAGTGTAACAATTTGAAGGAAGATGTAATCCAACTATTTATAACTTTCATTATTGCAAAGTCTAAGGCAAACGCTGTAAAATAACGGATTCACGGCAGGGTTATGGCACCAAAACAGGGTATTTAAGTGATTAATTAATGGTGTTTTGTATTCTAATGAAGCCCACCTTAGTGTGGATGAAAGCGCTAAATGTGTATTTATTTTATTTACTTTTTGCCGAACATTTAAATGTGAATGATTTTATATCTTTTTGACATTTGTATATTTCCTGCCGCAAATCCATTATTTTACAGCATTTGCCTTAGACTTTTGGAGTTATTTTGTGTTGTCCTTACACTGACTTTTGGAACTTTCATTATTGGAAGTACGAGAAATCAGATACTAATAAATATTTAAACAAACATATACTAAGCAAGTAGAACAGTAAATGAAATGCCTTTTCAGAGTATTACAAGTTCTATCAGAAATGTTAAGGGAAAAAGGTGAAATACAGGTAAACAACAATTGCCTAACGCCTTCTCTATCTTGTGGATGAGGAGATTGCCTATAATAAGGCCCAGCAAACTAAGAGACTTACCAAATTGAGTGAAGCCACTGATAATCATGAATAAGGTAATGAATGCAGTATTCTGTCTTTAACTGATTTCATTACTCTGTATAACTGCAGATAATTATAGCAGATGATAAATGAAAGCCTATATTGCTTTCAGTACATTATTGTATTCAAATCTAAAAAATATGTCAATGTATAAATGCAGCATGCTGTCTTTAATTTATTTTACTAGATACATAAGCATAAGTATCCATAAAGGGTGGTTTCAGTACAGCACTGCCAACAAATGCATGTCAGATACAAATATGACATCATTATGATATGTATGAATATAAATGAATTATCATTTATGTTAGTATAGTAAACTGCAAAATATAAAATGCACCAATACTTCATAGGAATACACTCATTCTTCCCAAATATGCAGAAGCACTTCCCATACCATTGTTACTGTGGCATCTCCTCCTCTGGGCCAGTAATCAAGGAGCCTGAATCCTCACCACTGACACCAGTGTGGGAAATTCACTTGGAACAAAAACAGATACACACAGTATTTCCAGATGCATGTTCCTTCAACTAGTGGCTTTCCCTGTTACTGGTGGACTGTGTTGGGGTGGTTTAGGCTGCCCACCATGGGTTCCCTTATATCATGTGTAGCACTGGGTATCCCCTTCTTGTGTAGCGATGCTCTGCTTGCTGTGTAAAGATCCTCTTTTTCCACAGCTCATCTGCAGAGTTACACTCCCGGTCTGCCAACCAGATTCTCAAGTCCTCAGACAAAGTCCTAAAGGGCTGGTTCCCTCAACAAAAGGTCTCCAAGCCTTTCAAAAGTGGTGACCTTGCACCCAATCACCCACCTATGAAATAAGTGCTTAGCTCAGCAATATAATCATATCCACTTTTATCTGCCTTGTGTCTATGCTCACAAAACTTTTTTTCTGTAAGCTTCAGGTGTTAAAGCATTCTAATAAACATTGTTTGACTTTATTATAACTTAAACAATCAATGTCAGACAATTTAAAAATAGCAGTTACAGCTTTACGATGAAGTAAAGGGGACAGGAACTGTACCCAAAGCCCTTGGTCAACATTATACTGTTTACATAATCTTTCAAATATATCAATAAAACTATCAAAATTATCACCCTCTGTAAATTGTGGAACAAATTTACTGAACTTTATTGCTTCTGGGGTTCGGTTCTTCCCTTCCCCATAACCTCCATGACCTTGGCGAAGAGTCAGCATCTCCCTCTCATGTAGACACTTCTCATTTTCTTCAGCCTCCAAATACCACAGTCTCTCATTTTATTTGGCCTTCAAATGCCACAGTCTCTCTGCTGATTCTAATTACATCTGTTTCTCCTTTTCTTCAGCCTCCAAATGCTGCAGTCTCTCTGCTGATTCTAATTCCAAATGTTTGGTCTCCAGTTCAAGTCTCTTTAACTCCGGACAGATTTTTAAGTCCTCTGAGGAAAAGGTGAACTATCTTGTTTCTGAGGGCTGTACAACCCCATCACCAGTCTGGTTATCCTCCTGGTTGCTGGTCTTGGCTACAGCTGTGACTAAGACTGAAATAATTTCCTCTTTAGTCAGGTTGGCATGCACCCGACCTTTGGCGTCACACACCTTGGCCAACTGGATCTTTTTCAGCTTGCCATAATTCTCTGCTGACATATTTGCCTGCTTTCCCTAACTAAACTAAACTATCAAAAAAATAAATAGAATTGTTGTGAAAATGAAAGTATCAAACAGCAAACAAGCAACAAATAGCACCACAAATTAAGTGCTGCACAAGAAAAAATGTAAAAACCAAACCCAAAGCAATAAATGCATGCACAAACATGGCATTTTCATAGGTACATTATTGAGGCTGACACTTTTTGTATAAGGAGTAAAGACTATAAAACTGTTGGACATTATTACTGCACTAGTTCACAAGTGGTTTACCTAGCTCATTGTCAACACTGATCCTCATTTTGTATAGGCAAAACATCCTGTAAATTAAGGGACCGTGTTTATGAACACAATTTGGACATTAAAAAAGAGAGAACCACCAATGCTTTATTCAGACACATTAGTGTTAATCGTCCACATACTTTTGGGTTTATGGTTATTCAACAGGTCAAAAAGGATACACAAGGGAAAATCATTGATGAACATCTGACTCAACAAGAATTAAAGTGGCAAATTCATTTGGATGCCATGTCTGCACCCATTTTTAATGATGGGTGCTCACCTGCACCAGTTTTAAAACTTAAGAATTCTGTTATTTAGTGGAAGTCTTTTATACAGTTATGTGATTCTCATTTTATACAGTCATGTGATTTTTAATTTTATTTCTCATTGGTTGTAGTAGTATATTTAAATAGTTGTTTGTGTTTTAACATTGTTCTGATGAAGTTCCTACCAGAGGAATGAAAGTGCTAAACCTTGTGTTTTGACTCAATAAATGAGTGGTGTCAAGCAGCAACTAGTTTCCTTGTCAAGGTTTGGTATTCCTAGTTTTTCTTTTGGATTTGTATTAATTTCCACAGTTAAAATACAGTCTGGCATACAGGTGTATTTTTCTTTCTGTCCAACAAGACTCATTGTTGGTACATCTTTAACACAAGCAGCTTTACAAATACATCTTTCAACACAAGCATCTGTACAAATCAGTATGATATATAAATGACACATAATTCTTTACAAAACTCCAGCTAGCTATGTTGGTATATGTTACACATCCACTGCCCTACTTCTCCTAGCATAGCTGGCAATATCTCACATTGTCACAGTTCCCATCTATAAATAAGCAATTCCTGTGCATTGTGTTCGACTTTAATAAACATTTATACAAATAAAATTGTTTTAAAGTAAGAAATTGAATACTATGTAACATTATATATGAATTTATTATGCAAATAAAACTGATTTAAAGTAAGAAATTGAATACTGTGTAACATTATGTGTGAATGTATTGTGTGATTTCTGTTTGTCTCTCCCCCACTCCTCTCTTTTTCTTACTTTAATTAAGGATTTCTTTGTCCTTTTCTTTATTTCTCTCCCATTTCTATTATTTCTTAAGAGATCCAAATACCTCGAGTAGTCCAGCTATGTACCTCCCAGGTTAGGGAACTTTCACTCTCTGCTCATTCAGGGACATCCTCATAGGATCAGGGTAGTGGCACCCTGGAATATTGCAGCCTGACAAGTCTCACTGAATGGGAGCTTTGAGACTTGTTTGGGGACGTGGTGGAGCAGGTCGTGGACAGAATGAGTCAGCCTATCAAGACTTCTCTTCAGCAGGTGGAAGGCTCAATGCCCTGGTCAGTGCTGACCACTACACTACACCTGCCTGGTCAACATCATGGTGTTCAACTGCAATGCCAACTGGCAGTGAAAATGTTTGAAGCCTTGTGGACTGGGGACTGTAGCTGAACAACACTCCTTGTCACTGCCTTCCTCCCCTTAGCCTCTCTCCTACACCATCTTACCTATTTCCTATCCACAATACCCTGTTATATAAAAAAAAAAAATTAAAAAAGGGGGCATCTGACAAAAAATATGGCCAGAGTCATAAAGGTTACCACGAAGGGTACACAATGTAACCTTTCTGAGTGAATAGACAGTACAAGCATTTTGGTAGGGTTTCTTTTAAATTCATAAAGGGTTCACATAGTGTACATTTTTATGTCAACTTTATTAATATGGCCTATAGTAGCCCTTCTTTTCCACCTCCTTCAGCACAACCCTCTTGACGTGTTTTCGCTGTATCTCCATTTTTCTTGTATCTCCCCTTTTTCAATCTTTCCTATTTCCCCCTTTCCAATGTTTAATGAAAATATCAAGGTGTCCAAATAAGAATACTGCTATATAAAACATAATAAATACCTTTATATTTTTAAAATATTAATAACAAAATTAAAATTAATAGTAATAAAATAAAAATTAATAATAAAAGCTGTACTATCCACCACTTACCTAAAAATTTTCAAGCGTGACTGCTCATAGTTGCATTCAGCTGCGATATCCAAATCCATATGAAGTTATACAAAGCCTATGACTTTCATGCAGTCCTTCATGTATATTTAATGCATATATTCAGTTACTGTACACTTTTTCTGTAAGTAGGAGTGTTTATCAAAATGCCTTCACATTTCCTTAATCAGCACAAATAACCTGGAATCAGTTTATTTGCATATACATGTAGCGATGCTCTTCATGCATAACCGCTATGCAGTTATGAAATCCCAGCCTATGAATACCACCCATAATGTATTTAGTATGGTATACATTGATGATAATATATACTACAACCATCCTGTAACTAACCAGTGTGTAACATGTATATAGAATAATGGAAAACTCAAACATTTCCATATTTAGAAAACAGCACCATTAGTCTCAAAAATGATTTGCAAGGTTACAGTTGCTATACATTACATATAGTCACTATATCAGTTATGGTTTTAATCAGTCTGCTACATGGACTTTCCTTCTTTTCTGCAGAATTCTGTTTGTTTAGCTAAACCATCGTATCTCCACAATACTGAATTTCAATAGTAGCAAAAGAAATATTTTCTAAGAAAATTATAGGAGTATTGATTACATCACAACAATCTCAGGTAGTGGATTTTGAAGTATTTGTGTCTCTCACAGACTTCCTCACTTTGTTGTGAACAAGTGATTCCTATTTATTCTATGTATTGAGTTCTAGAAGTCTCATATAATATGATCTTGGTTCTTCTGCTTGACAGATCATTTATTAGACTATTTTGAGTAGTAGCCACAAAACTTGCATGTGTTTTTACTTTTATCATTTCATTTAATACTGTTACATTTCTTTAAGGTTCTGTCACGGTAGTATCTCTGCTTACATTGCTTATCTACTAGTAAGTCAGTCATATTCCTTTTATTCTTTGGTGCCTGTTAAAAATAAGAGCATAGGGACACCTACACATCAGTAGTCGTACCGTTGAGACCTCTATACTCTGCTGAGGTAAGTTTCTGTATTCAAGTATTACTAGAGAGCAGTCTGGAAATGTTCACATTTTATCGTAAGACTTAATCAGTTGCATCATTTTCTCTCTATTTTGCCGACTGGTTTGTGCATATATAGGACTAGAAACATCTTTGAATCTTCTCTTTTAGGAAACTAACAAAAAATCTTCTACATTCATAAATCTTTGATCATTAACAGATGAAACTGCATCAGGTTTTCCATATCTAGCAAAAATTGATTTCATAGGAGTTATCAAACTATGACTCATAGTTCTACAGTCTCAAAACATTGGGGTATTTGACACTCTACTCAAAGGAGATAACAAGGTGTATTAAAATAAACCCACCCTGATTTATGCCCTAGAAGACTTAGGACTTCAAGAGTCATTATTTCTTTGTGTTGATTCTAATTCCAAAAAAATAAATAAATAATAAACCACATGAGAACATCTAAACCATTTCTTCCATCTGGTCTGCCATTTTCAGCCAATATAAGATGTCATCAGCTCTTTCTTATCATTTGGCAATTCTCAAGTGTATTTCATCAGTTGTATGAAGCACTACATTTTATGTTGTTGCCATCCTTACACATCAATTCCTGTATTTACAAAAGCTCATCTTGATAAGGAAAACAAACTCTGATGTCTGGGCATATGTATTTAATTTGATCTGGCCAGCCATTCTTAACATCTCGTTGAAGTTGCAGTTCTCTGTCCTCTCTGGTGCATTTCATCAGTTCCTCCAGCTTCTCTGCAAAATTGGCCATAAGTCCTCCAGACATTTTCCTGGTAAGACTTCATTTGTAGGTAATCTCTGTTGTATGTATCTGACATAGACATCAGTTTGCTACATTTATACTGAACTTCCAAGTCATACTTCTGTAAACTTACTAACAATCTCTGCAGTGTTACTGCTGGCTTGTGGTGAAATTTCTTGTCATTGTTTAGCATTGGCTTATAATCAGGTGGCATAGTTACAGATTTGCCATACACATAATCAAGGAACATCTGACAACCAAAGACAATTGTTCCTCTTTTTGTCTGGCCATACCTTGTTTCTGCCCCTGACAGAGCTCTTAAACCATACACTTCTGTTCTACTTTTCTCCAGTAATACTATACCAGTACCTTAATGACTAGCATCCTTTTCGAGTATTACATTTTGTGAGGCATCATAAGGCTTGAGAGTAGAAGCCTATGTAACAAGTTTTTAACATATGTACTCTTATGGGATCAAAACTAAGCAGCATCATGCTCTAATAGCTTACTAAATGGCACTCTAACATTAGACAGGTTTGGTATAATTTTGGAGAAATACTGCACTAGGCTATGAGATTTCATAAGAGCTAATTTATCCTGCAGCTTCTATGGGTTTTATTACCCTTATCAGAATCTGGCTTTAGGCCTTTCAGTGTCACAACATTAGTGTTATATTTGGCAATTATTTCTATTTAGCTTCAGGACTTCCTGTTTAAGCCTACCAAGTATATATATATATATATATATATATATATATATATATATATATATATATATATTTATATATATATTTTTTTTGGATTTATTTATCCTTTGTTGACCAGCTCAGTCCCACTTTGGTAGTGGCCTCTTGTCAGGAGAGGGATACTGGGGAACTTCCCCTACTGTTTTCGATATGTGCTATGGAATCTTTTACATTTACCTGAACTACAGCCAACTCAAGCAGATGGGACCTTAGTTTAATGTCTTATGAGTCTAGTAAGAAGTTCCTGCATCATAACTCCCACACGAAAGATTATCTCTTGTTTTAAATGCTCTTTCCAAGGCTTTATTCATTCTAGATACTGCTCTTTGGAATACTTTTTGCAATAAATATATATCAAATGTCAGTCTTAGAAATCTGTATCCGCCAAAGAGACATTGACAGAGCAAATATTGGCGCTAGCTTCATCCAGTTTAAGTTGTTAAAACCTTTGATTGGGTTTTTACAATGGAAAGAGTCTAGTATTAGGTACTGTAGCAACAACTTCTTTAATGGTACCAAGTAAATAATGTTCCTTTTCATCAATTTGTTTAAAATCTTGGAGACATATGCACATTCTGATCATGTCTTATGTTATGGCTGTTAACATTGATTTTGAATGATCTGTATAACAGTTTCCAGAATGTAGCCCCCTCTCCCTCCAAGTACAGTCATCCTTTACCCTATACAACATATGCTTCTTGACAGCACAGAAACATATTTAACCAGCCTAGCATTCTGTTAATAAAACAAAAACATGTAAATATGCTAGCACTTCATGGTTTTATGTTTATATATATATATATATATATATATATATATATATATATATATATATATATATATGGATTCACTTCAGAAGCTCAAAATACTGGAATATCAAATTTCAGTATTTCGAGCCCAGAAAGAAACAGACAGCAAAAGTTCAGAAGCATGAAATTCAAAACCTCAAATACCGGAGGTTTTGAATTTCGCGCTTCTGAACTTTTGCTGTGGTTATGTATTCAGAAAAGTGTGTGTGTGTGTGTGTGTGTGTGTGTGTGTGTGTGTGTGTGTGTGTGTGTGTGTGTGTGTGTGTGTGTGTGTTAAGGGTTTTGGGTGGGGGCTGTGGTGAGTGTCAGTGTGTTTTGTTGCTGTGATGTGTGTGTGTGAGGAGAATGTAGCTTTTGTGGTGGTGTTTTGTGTGTGTTTGTATGTAGTGTGACCTCAGAGTGAGAATATTTAAGTAGGGGGTGTGGGGGTGCAGGGGGGGCTTGTCCCTCTGCTTTCATGTAGTAAAGAGGTTATGTGTGTGTGTGGGGAGAATGGTGTGTGCATGTGTGCAGTAGTACCATGAAATTCAAAATCTCCTGACTGCGAGATTTTGAATTTTGCGGTTTTGAACTTTCATGGTTTTGTGAATTTGACTTTCTGGGCTCGAAATACTGAAATTCGATATTTCAGTATTTCGAGCTTCTGAAGTGAATCCATATATATATATTTATATATATATATATATATATATATATATATATATGTGTGTGTGTGTGTGTGTGTGTGTGTGTGTGTGTGTATCTGATATTGTAGCTTGCATATGATATTGCACAAAATAAATATTCATATAAATGCATGATATAGTGTATATGACATATATCTGAATACACTTTTCATCAAGGCTTTCCATAGATTTTAATTTCTGCTCATTCCTGCTTCTAAGAACTACAAGAAATCTTCTCAGTGCACAAATAACTGATATTGTTTCAGGTGAACTATTAATGTAATACTCCCCTTTTGAAAGCAGCCTAATTCCATAAAGAGGTAAGAACAGCTGTGTAAAATGAGTGCAGTGCCTTGATTAAGCTGTTTCAAAACTCCCAGTGAAATACTTATAACTGTATTCCTATTATTATACTAGCTAATAATATCTGGATTTTTTACATTTCTAGAATGTAATGAACACTGCCTTGAGAAAAATTTTAGGCTGATATTTGTATTATCTATACATCTGCCTTTCATACTGCCATTCACAGCAACATCAGAAGCTTTCAGCCTGCTATCAGAATCACTTGTGATGCTTCTTACCTGAATCCTCAAATTATTTTGCATTTGTTTATTCTGGATCATTTTAATCATTCTACATTCTCAAAAGTATTATGGTGCAACAAGGTAGTTTGGTCTGATTCTTCAAGGACACTACCTGGAAAATTAACTTGCAATTTTGTGCTTGTGCTCACAAACAAACAAAATCTGGCCCAATGACATTAGTTTATGTCATAAATATGTCAAAAGAATGCATGGAGTATATTAGGATATTTTAATGCCTTAAATGTAGCTTCTGAAAAATATTGTATTAAGTATCAGTACCTATCTTAAATGCATAATTTCTGCCTTGAAACACTAAATTTTCAAAGCAAAAATTAGTTTAGAGGCTTTTGTTATGGCAATCCCCTAAATGGAAGTGGACTCGATATACCTAGTGCTATCAGGCAAAAACAGACAAAGAAAACCTTGATTGTCTAGTAATGTACAATAAAACTGTAGACCCAAAAGGCTGCATGCTGAGAAAAGCAATAAAAGTGATAAAAAGCAAAATGCAGAGACGTACAAGAATAATGGTGAAGCAGACCACAGAGATGTCAGGAAAAGTGAAACCACAGATAGATAATTTGGAATTAGAGCTTTCTCTTAAGACTATTCTTACAGAGATCGTGGAAATGACTAAAGCCCTCCAGGAATATCTGATAAGAGATGATTAATAAATGGAGGAAATAGACTAAAGTTTGAATGAACATTCAGCGAATGATAGAAGAAAATGCGAGTGACTTCATCAGAGGCCAAAATGGAATTTATAGAAGCTAGACTGATGGACTTTTAAGATAAAACAATATGAAAAGCATAAGGATTAATGGTGTACTAGAGTTATCTGAAGGTCAAGACTGTGCCCAATTCATAAAATTTTATGGTCACATTTGACTAAGCAAACTGACCTGCAGAAGGACATTATCAAAACTGAAAGAGCATACGGGGCTCCTTGGCAAGCTTAGGCCAGGGGGTCTCAATACCTAAGCCCAGTAATAGTTAACTAAAGTTTGGAAGCCAGTAAAGATAATGACGTGTTGAAACCAGGGTGTTTATCAGTCAGGATTTATCAGTTGTCACTAGGAAGTGCTGAATACATTTTATTCTAGTAATGAAATTGTACAAGGTGAAGGGACTTAGATTTTAGATGTTGTACCCAGTAAATTTCATGATTTTTTCTTGGATATCCAAAAACATTTACCACTCCAGAGGCAGATCTAGAAGCAGTAAGGAATCCCAGGACATAAAGGAGAAGACCAGTGGGAAAAGATTGTTCATACACTAGTGAAACTGTAAAATGAACTGAGTCTAAGACTAACCACAGTTGAGGTTGACTTGCCAAGGAGTAGCGAGGCCCCACCCAGCAAAGGGTAATGTCTGGGACACCTAGCAAGGAGCAGTTGAGAGATTCTGGAATAAGTGAGTGTGGAACCTGAGAAGAACAGCCTGAGGCTGGGTAGGGTCAGGAGGACATCATAATAGAAAAAAATAATTTGGAGACAGAATGGTAATGCACCAGTATGCCACATGCTCACATAAAAATAAGGACTTCTGCTTGCACTATGCATTGCTGGCAATGGGCATAATTGTTTAGCTGCCAAGTGAAAGAAGAAAATGTTTCCTTAAGTTGCTAGTACATACAGAGCATTATTTTTTTAACTGCCAATAAAGAAAGAGGTGTCCTCCTAACCACAGTCATTTATTTTAATTTTAAGGTGATTATATATTTTGCAGGTGAGTATGTGATAAGAACAGAAGCAGCATTCAGTTATGGGCTGCATTACCTCTTGGTGTGAATTCTAATATAGAGTGGGGGATGACATGATTACTTTCCAAAACTGGGTAAAGGACAAACTTGTTAAGCACTTTTTTGACATCAGAAAGGTTGGTTAACAAGCTTTTGCTAAGCACTTCTAGTGACTGTGAAGGTCTAGTCCTATGCCAGAGCTTAAGAGAGGTATGTGCTGGCATTCACAGAATAGCATTAGAGCTATGCAGTTAAGGCTCATATACATAAAATAAGCAGAAGATTATAAATCAAACTGAAAAGGCATGATGATAAACTGTATGGGGAGTTGGAAAGTGAAGAGAGAGTATTTAGAATATTATATTCATAAAGTAGCAACAAGTAATCTAAGAACTAAGGCATCATGGGAATGGAGAAAGGAAATTTGACCAATAAGAACCAAGGTATTGGGAGCAAATAACTGAGTGGAAAAGTAATAGAGTAGGATGAGGCAAAACAGAAGTTTGGACTATAGATTAGAGACTACCTTCCCTACCAGGATTCATAACAGAGTTTAGGCAAACAGAAATTGTTAAGGGAGTATTAAGAAAGACCAGCTTCAGTAGAGTTTTTAATTGAGTCTACACTTGCTGTTAAAAATGAATAATTAGTAGGACATATAAAATATTTCACGGGAATTATAAGAATCAATCACAGGTGGTTAGAAACGCTTGGGAAGCAAGAGAATGGAAAGGCAATGTGAAAAAGAACAATGGGACTCACAGGTGTGAAACAAAATCTAGAAGGTTTAGGATTTTTTGGTTGGAAATGGTTTATAGGTATTTTTATACCACAAGCAGACTTCCGAGAAATTTTCCTCAGGTAGATAACATATGTTGGAGGTGTTATGGGCTGGAGAGAGGTAACTGAGAACATATTTTTGAGAATGTAAAGTTTTGGCAGATTTTAAAAATTCTCTGCAGAGTTCTTTGTCAGAAATGTTGGGGGACCAAATGATTCTAAGAGAATGATTATTTTGAGTTGGCATACAGGATCTGAATTGCCAAGACACAATAATGTCTTACTAAGTTTACTGCTGTTGGCTACCAAAAATGCAGTTACTAGAAAATGTTAAAAAATAAATAAATAAACCAATTGCAGTTGAAGTACCAAATATTATAAAGGAGATAAAAGAACTGGAGATGGTATATTTAGGAAAGGGAAGCAGCACTCTATATAGAAATAAATGAAATTGTGGAAGCAATACATACAGAATAATGTTCAGGAGAAAGAGTGAGGTTTAAGGGATGCAGGAATTGAGCAATTAATATAATGTCTGAGTCAATGATAATTGTTAAAGAGAAAACATG
This sequence comes from Protopterus annectens, assembly GCF_019279795.1. Taxonomy (NCBI): domain Eukaryota; kingdom Metazoa; phylum Chordata; order Ceratodontiformes; family Protopteridae; genus Protopterus; species Protopterus annectens. The sequence goes on from NC_056735.1 coordinate 1,414,387,956, forward strand.
AATAGTACAT